>NC_041385.1:596095294-596122571 GCF_002162155.2 Triticum dicoccoides | reverse complement strand
ATGAACAGTAGACGGTGGAGTGATGGTCAGGGAGGGGTGGTTGAACAAGACCCCATGGTGTGGAGGGCTGGATGAACAGTAGACGGTGGAGGGGTGGTTGAATAGTAGCTGGTGGAGTATTTATTTTTTTTGTGCGTAATAAGGAGGCACTTCCGGTGGGTCCGAGCTGACAGTGCGGGGAACGTTTTTTTTGCGAAATACGCTGGCCCGTCCGGTGGATCCCAGCAGTCAGGGGGGAAACGTTTTTTCGCGAAATAAGGTGGCCCATCCGGTGGATCCCTGCTGTCAGGTGGAGGAATAATTATTTTGCGCGTAATAAGGAGGCACTTCCTTGCGGCCGCCTGGACCCAGCTATCAGCCTCTCCACGTATAGTACTCTTCCGATGGAAGTCGGTCGTTGACCACGTTGACCACGCCGGGCCGAGAGCACCAGGGCGGTGGTCTGGACGATGGCGAGGCCTAGGAAGGGGAAGACGCAGAGCCGGGGAAGACGCAGCAGCGGTAGCCCGCGCGGAGAGGAGTACGAGGGTTCACTGGTTCGGCTGTGGTGTGAGGCTGCCGTCACCGCAGAATAACAAGGGGTGTGAGTGAGTAGAGGGATGGTCTGGCTAGCGGTGGGAGTAGTACGGGGCGGTGAGGCCTCCGCGGCATCACAGCCGTCCACGGGAGGCAGGAGCAAGCGACCCGACCGGCGCTGCTTTGGGCGGCTGGAGCAAGAAGACCAAAGGTTGAAGAAGCACTACGGCCGTTGGATGGACATCGTACAATCACAACAGCTAGAATCGTTTATATTGACTAAGTTGACAAAGCCCTTGGTACGCGTCAACTTACTAGGCCCACAGCTCGGATTTGGCAGAGAACATATAGCCCATTTGCGTTTTGTAAGAATGTACAACCCATTTTTCAATTCTAATGGAATTTACTACAGCCCCATTTACAGTTTGTTAAAAGTACAGCCCAACTTCTAGCTAGGACAATGATTAATAATTTCAAACAACCGCTCAAAACAGAATTTAAAAAAAATTCCCACATTTTGATGGGATCTGAAATATTTTTATCCGAAATTTCTAGTCAGGTTAAATATAATTTCAAAATAAAGTTGTATCACGTTAAAATCCAACGAAATATTGCGCGCGCAACAAGTAATAAAATTAAAATTTCCAAATTCCAAAAATAATATATTTTTCAAACTAATTACGTGTTTGGTGCATAGTAATTGCCCAGTTATTATAGTTACATCCCATTTATTATTTCTTAAAGTCCATTTTCTTGTTAAGCCTAATGCATACCTCCTAGGAAACTTTGTAGCCCAGCGGGGCGGATAACAAGTTGACCCGGATATTGTGTACAACTGTCGGCCCAGTTGCATTGCTGATGTTGGAAAAAAGGCATGTGTAGTACAGTACAACCTAACATGGTTACTCAGCCCACATTCAGCGACGCCGGAAAGGCCAAACAAGGCTTCTGTACAACTTTTTGAAGTCACTGAGCTCAATTAATAACTTAAGAAAAAAGTTAGATTACAGTGGAACCTAATTAAAAGCTGTCACGAGCAAATAAATAATTCAGCGGGTCCCACTTATGCGTGTGCGCGCGTGTGTGCGCGCGCGCGCGCGTGCGCGTGTGTGTGTGTGTGTGTGAGAGAGAGAGAGAGAGAGAGAGAGAGAGAGAGAGAGACCCATCGGTCGATGCTCGTAAATACATCTTTCAGCCATATGCATTGCTGATGCTCAGTAAAAACTTATATAGTTGACATAATCAATAGAACATCATAGCACACTGAACTTGCATACAAAAATTTCACGTAGGCGGCACAATCAGGATGGAAGCAATGGATCGCTACGGGAAGGGATATGTTGAAACCAACAAAGTCGTACATAATGGTTCATCATCTTTATAAATGACGGGGAAATATCTTGAATGTTGTGCAAAGAAAACAGACAGACAACACAATAAGTTCTGCTAGCACATTAAGTTGACGTACAGCCCTTTCTAAAAAAAGTTCAAGTACAAAATTAGAACAGGTCACAATCAAATGTACTGGCATATCAGTGCTTCAGACCCATAGCTCGGATTTAACTAGTACTATCTCACAAGATTCAGTTGTTACCTCAAATTAGAGCACATCCAGGCAGCCAGCCCTGCCTCTTCTCCCAAAGAAGCAGTGGCCTCTGCCACGCGATGGAGTAGGCCCTGTGCCATCCATCATTCCGAGCAACACGGGGAAAGTCTGACGTTGACTCCTGTAATGGACGTCGTCGATGGACCTTGGCACCAGCGGTGGCGGCAGGACTTCGATTGATGGATTGACCACTTCTTCGACATGCACAAACACTCGATACAGGTACATCCCTAATGTGGTCCGCGGCGGCCTTTGTGGCGACGAATAGTACAACCCCGGTTCCTGCACCAGTATCTCAACACCAATCACCTTCGGTATGGTGGACGGCTTCTTCATCCATGCCATAACAGTCAGAGCCCAGCTGTCTGGAGGAACAAACATACTTACGAGCTCACCTCTAAGGTCGTTGATAAGCTCGTTCATGGACTCGCTATTCCAAGCACGTCAAGGCATGCCGTGGAAGGTAAGCTTTGTTAAAAACTCAAGCTCAGAGGGCACCGAGCCCCATCCTGGGTGCCACCGATCAAAGCTCACCAGCGCGCCATCACAGAACAAACGTCGGGAAGATTCGAACACACGACTGCAGTCGAAAGTTGTCCGGAACCTGATGAAGAAATCAGCCGATGGCGGACAGACTTCGATGAGCATGTCACTTATTTGGATGTCGTGCACAATGCTAAGAGCTTTGACAAGGTCGTCCGGCAAGACGGGAGGCCGGTCGAGGTTGATGGTTACCATCAACACTTTGCCGGCAAACTGGTCGTCAAGCGCCGCCATGCCACTGTTGAGCGACAGCACGCAGCGACCGAAGGCAGGACGGACCTCAGGATCTCCGGCTCGGAGATCCGCGTTAACCGGCGACATGATAGTGCGCTTGAGTATAGGGAGAACAGGAGGGGGATTTGGGGGAACTGGAGTAGGAATCGAGATTCCAGAGGTGGGGGAGGGGCGAGAGACAGGGGATGAAAAGGTAGCATGAATTTCGAGCACGCGCCAATATGCTCTCGGCGCGCAAGCGCACAAAAACACCGGTGGCACCAATATGACCGGCCTTTTTTTTCAGGACCTTTTGAGAGCTCGGCCGGAGAGTCATAATTGACTTGTTTGGCATTGCGTTACTACTCGGCCCATATTCAATGACACCTCACTGGCCCAAGCAAGTGTACATCATCGAAAAGGCAGTGAGCTCAAATTATATAACTTGAAAAAAGGAGATATACTCTGAACACTTGAGAATGGTGATGCCCTCATTTAGCCCACCAGTAGTTCGAGACAATAAACAGTTCGAAACAACGATATATACAACATTCAAACACTGACTAGTGACTACTAATGACATAAACAGCAAGACATGATAGTTCATAAGAAGTCTTGCTACACCACCAAAACGTACCCATCTGCAGCGCTCAGACTCTCGTGATCCAGACGAGAATGACATTCTAAACAGAAGCAACTATTACATAGAAAGAGTGACATAGACGAGGATGACCAAATGACAAGGAATATGCATAACAAAAGAAAGAACTACCCATCCAGAACGAGCAGCAAAGACAACAAACTCATTCGAAGAGATGATCCAACACCATCATAATTTGCAGCCCCGCTTCAGCGACCAGTGATCCGGAGACACCAGTACTCCACCCTTTCGATGCAACAACCCAGTTACCTATCAACCTGAAGGCTTGAACCACATCACCGCCTGTCGTAATTGAGACATCCAAGGATCAAAGTTAATCCGGATGCCTTTGTCATTATCACCTTCTTTTGGCTGCAGGCTGTATCATTGACAATCAGGGGAGTTTGCTCCCGAACTCCTAGGGCTCGCCGTGTAGACACAGTTTTTCATAGCAAACAGAACCTCTCTGCCATCAAGGTCCTTGCCAACGGTGATCTCCTGGTTAATCGGATAATTGAGTCCAAGAAACAGAGAGTGTGAACCAAGGCTGTTTACTCGCCTCCAACTAAAAAAATCCTAAAGGCCCAAACAAGCTGGTATCCTGCTCATAGACGTAACAGCCACTGTCCGGATACTCACGTATTACACGGTGCTTGTATACAGTGGGTTTTTTGCAATATAACTTTTCTGGCTCATGTGTCCGAATGATCATCAGTCTTTTGCCGTCATCTGATCGAGCGAGGAACCAGTTGTGCTTCCCTGTTTTCGGCAAAGGTGGTGTAATTACAAAGGGCAGTAACTGTAGGGACACTGCATCATATCAAAAAGGACAAGCGTTGTTAATGTAAGATCAGCATTGTTCAGAGTATGAGTAGGATAATGCAATAAACAACATTGATATGTCCCTATTGGAACTGGGAGGAAAATACAGGGAAATGTATACTGGGTTCAAAAATATAGAAGTGCCATGCATGGTTATACTCATGTTATCTCGCAATCGATTCTTCACAGGAAACTACCATGTCATGCATGTTATGTAATCATGTTTTGTCCTCACAAACAAATTCTTCAAGGTAACTAACAGAACATGCATTGTTATATACTCGTGTTCTGTGGGCAAAAAATTTGTGAGGATATTATTCTAGCCATTGATTGCTGAAGGGCGAATATAGGTATGTACACATGGTAAGCATTGCAGGATTTCACTACTTCCAAATATAGAGTTCTCCATATGCACATTTACTTCCCTAATGTATGGTTAGATGAAACCAACAGTGTGGTGCATGTTTCTACATCATGAAAATGAGGAAACTAACATGGCCATTGATACACACTCATATTTAGTAGTAGTATATAGATTACTGTAAAATAAGGATAATATCCATATATTCCTAACCGTTTGATTATTCAGGGTACAAATTGGCTGTAATGACATGGTCACAATCGCATGAATTAACTCATTCCAAATATAGCTGATTTACGGCGTCTCTAATATATTGCCATAGTTCTACTCAAATTTTGCTCAAACAGGGACATGTCAATCATCACAAAAAGTTCAAACAGTGTCATGGCGTCATCATTAACATGAGACGGAAACAACTTACATGCGCCGTCCCAGCAATACGTGGTGCCATCTGCTTTGCCGATCGCGTAGATGATGCCATTGTGTTCAATAGCATCACAGAAGTGTGTATCAGCTTTGACGATGATCCACTGCGAGCCGAGTTGTCTCCAGCTAAAAAAGGCACCGGCATAAAGATAGGCGAGTCCGCGGTCGAACAAGGCAATTAGCTTGAAGTCTGCGTAATTCGCATGTCGTGTGGGTACTTGGCAGATTACAATCTTCTGCAAAACAAGATCCGTCCAACTGACGTAGTAATCTAGATGACTTGGACCGCGATGGTAATACTCTATATAATCCAACGGAGGAAGGATAATCTCATGGGAGGTCTGGAAGTTCACGAGCACCAACTTTTTACCGTCTTCTCTGAAGGCAGCCATCCAGTGGGAGTTCATGCCGGCCCAGTACATACCTGCCAAGAAGTTTCGGGCGATGGTGATCGGATCGATGTCAAGGGAAATGATGTACGGCGACACACTACATACCTGCAAAGAAGTTTTGGCTATTGGAGATCGGATTGAAGTCGAGGGGCATCATGCATGCCTCCGTATCATGGTGAGCCGATCTCGCAAGACTAGATAGCAGCAAGCAGGGTGTCTTGAAAAGCTTAGGCCTCGCTTAGACGATGGCCGTGTGCATGTCCCTCGAGCATGCAGCCAACCGCAGGGCGGTCAACATATCCATACACGAACAACAGAGGTCGAGGATGTCACTGGGGAGATTACTCCAATCGCGGCTCATATGGATGTTGCGCGGTTCGTGTTCAGCCATGGTGGAGTTTGGAAGGGGGCTTGATTTACGGGGGAGAAGGATGTCGGTGCTGGAGCGGCTAGCGAGGGAATAGTGGTACTGGGGGAGGCGAGTGAGGCGACGGTACACGAGGGCACAGTGAGATGGAGACGGAGACGGAGACGAGAAGGAGATGGAGATGGAGTGGTGCGATGGGAGCGGAGAGGGAGACGTGGTGAGGCGCCAATGTGCTGTACAGTGGCGGTGACAGACTGCACAGTGCATAGGGTGAGGCTGACTTTGGTAACCCGAACACGCCGCCTCACCTGGAGTGTCAGGCGTAGGGTGTTGTCACTTCACTGTGAGGACCGGATGAATAGTATTTTGACCATCAAGTGTACCACAGTTGTACTACTACTACTACTACTACTAGTAGTAGTAGGAACATGAGTACTCCAGTATTGTATATCGGAAATAGGTCTCTCATGCTAGCATGCCTGTTCACTTCATCGTTCAGGTATCATCCATATTGCGAGCAGAACCAAATTCTCGTGCATGCCCAATCAACGCCCTGCCGCAATGCATGCAGTGGTCATTCTGGTGCATCAAGGACGGCATGCAGATCGTTCCACACTTGAGAAGAGAAAAAATGGAAAGGTAGAACATGGCAGCACAGGAAGAGAACGCTGGCTAACGAGGCTGGGAGGGGATCGAGCAGCAAGTTAATGCTCCACGCTTAAAGGTTTTGGGAAAACCTGAATTTCATAAGGTGACTTATACTCACCTAAACGGAGGGAGTATTCCTTAACTAGAGAATGTTGTGTCTCCCACTCACGCGCTCAAAAAAAGCTATGACACATTTTTTTTATCTGTTTGCATAGGTCCCACCTATCAAGAAGGATGGGCATGTACAGGAACAGGTACGACTCCTCAGTCTACCCGCATAGCCTTTTCGTTTAGTCTACCTAGCCATCTAATCAACTGCATGCACGCCACTTCTCCCATTTACTTCTCCATCGGGAACCGATTCGCCTCGGCTTCTTCACCTCCCCTTCGTCTTCATTTGCATCCAAACCCCACTGCGTTCACATTGTTTTAACCTCTTTAAATAATCATCTACTACTTCAGTTAGACTAGCCATCTAATCCTAATTCTCCAAACCATAGCCCTCCGTTCCAACGGTTCCAAATGGCGAAAGAGATCGAGGTGCAGGTTTTTAGCGTCCAACATGTCCTCGTCGAAGGCTCGATGCGCATAGTTGCCACCGTCACCGTCAACCCAAGGGTTGTTCGGCAGTGGATCAACAATGTATCCAACTCCCTTGAAAAGGTAGAGACGAGTGTCATCGGTCTCGACGCACAGTACACGGAGCGTGCCCCTGGGAAGATCCAGCGCGCCGCCGTCCTTCAGCTGTGCCTCGAAGATGATGTTTTGGTGTACCACATCATACACTCGCCCTCCATACCAGGTGAGCTTCACGATTTCTTGTCTCGGGAGGGCGTATACTTCTGTGGGGCAGCCATCGAAGGGGACAAACAGAAGCTGAAGCCGTACAAGCTTGATTTGAAAAGCATCGCTGACCTACAAACCGGAATCAAAATTCATGTAGAAGATTGTGCTAAACAGACACCATCCCTATTCGACGTAGCAAATTTTGTGCTCGGTACAAATCTTCAGAAGGGTGACGAGACGGTGGCATTAAGGTCGTCTGGATTGGAGAATTATCCCTTGACGTACGAGCGGATAAAATATGCTGCCCTCGATGCCCATGTGAGTTTCGAGATAGCTGCAAGGTCCAAAGAGCTTGTTGCGAAACCGTCTCCCACAGAGAATGAGAAGAAGAAGAAGAAGAAGAAGAAGAAGAAGAAGAAGAAGAAGAAGAAGAAGAAGAAGAAGAAGAAGAAGAAGAAGAAGAAGAAGAAGAAGAAGAAGAAGAAGAAGAAGAAGAAGAAGAAGAAGAAGAAGAAGAAGAAGAAGAAGAAGAAGAAGAAGAAGAAGAAGAAGAAAACGATGCACCAGCAGGAGGGCATTATGGATGGATGAACTATTTCCTCTCTTGTAAAAAAAATTATTCCCTCTTGGTGTATATTGATATAGATGGACTATTTCGATGGTGTGCATGTCTTTGGAACAGAGTAGTAGCGTGGGTCCGCTTGACTATAAGGAACTATTTATCCGCATATATAGCTTTCTCTGCTACTCCTTCCAGTGATCGGTATGCAGTGCATGTGTCCGTAGACATGACAGCTTATCCATGGAAGTTCAACTATGGTGACCATCAAGTTTCATCTCGCGATTCCCATGACGCCTCTCCAACCAACGGCACCACGCCCCCCCGACGTGCGCCTCACCCCTCTTGGCTGCACTGCCCCTCTGCCTTTGTGTGCATGACATGTGGGCCACCTAAAATGTGGCGAGCATCAAGTTTCTACCACAGCCACCCGTGATTCCCATGACGCCGCTCGAACCCATGAAACCACACATCCCCCGACCTGCGGCTCACCCCTCTTGGCCCCACTACCCCTCTACCTTCGGGAGCATTACATGTGGACCAGTCACCTATCGGGTCCACATGTTATTGACTCAAAGGTAGGTGTAGTAAGGCGCTGAAGCTCAGCCCCGACGGCCCTGAGAGGGAAATGTAACTCCTGCACCAGGGCTTGTGGTGCTCCCGTAGCACGAACTCGTGCCAAACTCGAGATTTGTTTGTTTACTATACATGCACGCAATGATTTAATGGACATTGTAATCTCAACATGTGATGGGAGCTCTAAATGAATTTGAAACTTATAAAACAAAAAGATTCAAAACAAATAAACTTGGAGAGAGGGAGTATATCGTAGGATGTGTCCCATACAAAATAAGTCCCCTGGTTTGTCACCGCTAAGATGCGGTTAGAAAGGAGCACAGCGTCTTCCTACTCGTACAGCAACAAATTGGCCGCAGACAGCATGGTCCGCCTTTGACTGCCATGTGCAAGGTTCGTGCTATCTTTTATTCAATCTCACCGTGGTTCCATCGTACCAATTCATGCGGTGGTCCATTGCATGGCTGATCCCAATGTTGGACAAAGGTTCTACGGGAACGGTGTCACCGTTGTAAATGTTGTGCAAATTGATGTTGGTACCCTACCGTACATATGCAAGCCAATCTCCACTCGCACCGAGCCTAGCCTATGAAACAGTGGGCAGGGGGAGAATTAGGAAATGGACACGGAAGTAGTCTTTAGAATGCATTTACTACGTGATCAAACTCATCTTACCTGCTCATCAGAGGAAATCCGAGTGCCCTTCAACATCGGCATCTCAAGGGGCGTCAACTTGCAACTACGGACACGCCGTGCTGGAGAGACCCCCAAGGAAACATCCTCGTGCGTCCCACGGAACATCAAGATGCATTTGTATGAGTAGTTTATCTTGTGAGAGAAAAGGATGAACGAGAGAAGGCCACTAGAGATAGAGATGGACACTACTACTACCAATGTGATGGCCCGTGCGTTGCAATGGATCCAAACTAGTAGAATAATACTTGTTCACATGCTTGAAATCTAAACACTCTAGTTTTGATATACATGTGTCAGCAGACACGACAGCTTGTCCATGGAAGTTGAACCACGGCGACCATCACGTTTCTTGTTTCTACCACTGCCACACCCACACGCGATTCCCACGACGCCGCTCCAACCCACGGCACGACGTCCCCCGATGTGGACATGGATCCTCTGACGTGGCTAGCACTACCTTGCCCTGCCTTTCCTTCGCTGACAGGTGGGACCTGCGCTTATGGGTCCCACATGTCAGTGACAGAATGGTAGGATTGTTCGTGCCCCTCATCCCTCTCGGCCTCACCACTCCTCTGCCTTTGTGTGCATGACATGCAGGCCAGCTAAACTGTGGTGACCATCAACTTTCTACCACAGACACACCCGATTGGATGCAGTTTGCCTGCTCCGCTGCTGTGCTCAGATCCGTACTCCCGCACCATCGAATTTTCATCCAGCGGCTATGACACATTTTCATCCGTACTCCGGCCGGTTCATCTCAAACGAGTGAGTCGCGAACCACGCCACCACCATGAGAATGACATGTGGGCCATCCACGTTTAAGGTCCGCATGTCATTGACTCATAGGCCAGGCACTAAGCCACTGAAGTTCGGTCCCGTGGGCCCCGAGAGGGAAATGTAACTCCTGCGCCAGGCCTTGTGGTGCTCCCGCAGTACGAGCTCGTGCCAAAACTGGAATTTGTTTCTTACTACTACCAATTAGTACTAGTAAGGTACACGTGCATTGCACGCATGAGATTCTGGTGGTTTGTGCATTATGCTTCTACATGTGGAGTTTTCTGGATTCTAACATGTGGCAAAATCTGGTGGAATGTAAGGTTAGGCAAGTTTGATTAACTTAGGTGAGTGTTTGGTTCAAGCCACACCTTAGGCAAGCCACACTAAGGCCCCACATGACATACACACAAAAAATGTGGCAAGATTCCCTTAGGCTTGCCAACTTGTGGCTCTCATTTTGAAGAACTAATAACTTTGCCTAAGCTTAGTTGTGGCAAAGTCAGTCATGAATTAAGTTCAACCATGGAGTCTTCTAGATTATACATGTGGCAGAATCTGGTGGATGATATCCAACGGCTAGTAGTGCTCGGATTTGCCATCTTGTACCATCTTCATCCAACGACCAACTTTCAAAGTTTTTCACACACTATATAGGGGGTATAGATATAGATGTGTCGGTCCGTTGCAACGGATACAAAGTATATCTATTTAGTGGAGTGCACTCTAAACACATTATCTATTTATTTTCTCTAACCTTCCGTAGCCATACAACCAAGCCACATAAGCTTCATGGGTGCCCCCACATCATATTATTCATACTACGTTGATTGAAAAAAAGATAAATCACCCAAAACAAGATCTTCCCATTTTTTGTTCCTACGATGTTGTGCCGTGCACGTATCTACTAGTAGTTGTATAGTGGTAGTACTAGTAATATAGTATTAGGAGTACAAAGTTGGTAGTACTAGTAGGAGTAGTACTAGTACGAAATGCTCCTACTCTATCAACGAGCCCCGTCTGACACAAAATTTCTTGGCTTCCGTGCTACAGCTAGATCTTCCCCTTGTTTCTGTTTTCCAACCCGGCGACGGGCGGGGTGTCGGTTTGCTCAATGGTGGTCCCACATGAAAGTGAAAATGCTAGGCAGGTAACACGCCTTCCCTAAGCTATGTGTCGTGCCGGCCGGGCCGTGTTGTACTCCCGATTCCCGGGCGTGTGGGGGTGCGATGCGAACGCGGCAGGCCTTTTCCTTTTACTAGCAATGTGCCCGTGCGTTGCGATGGATCCAAAGTAGTAGAATAGTAGTATTTATTCACAAACTTGGAAGAAATCACTATTGTTTTGATATACTCCTAATATATTACTCCCTCCGTACGTAAATATTTGTCTTTTTTGAGATTTCAAATGGACTATCACATACGGATTATATAGACATATTCTAGTGTTTCTAGCAAGATGCTCGCGCGTTGCACAAAGTTGATGGAAAAGGTAAGCACAACTTATAAATTGACGGATGGAGTACTAGTTACAGTGATGCATATAATTAAGCAAAGGGATCGCACATGTCGGTATTGACTGGAACGAGAATGCAACAGCACAATAAGAATTAAGGCCACGATGATGCAATTGCAGTGGTGGTTACAGAAGGCAAGAAGAAAGATGGATCCATGAACGTACGACCTCCTCCTCCTCAACTTAGTGCGCCGGGCCACCAACCGGCGGCTAAGGAACGGCGGTTTTTGTGGCGAGGTCAAGGTGCTTGTCGGTGTCAAAACCAGCGGATCTCGGGTAGGGGGTCCCAAACTGTGCGTCTAGGCGGATGGTAACAGGAGACAAGGGACACGAAGTTTTACCCAGGTTCGGGCCCTCTTGATGGAGGTAAAACCCTACGTCCTGCTTGATTAATATTGGTGATGTGTGTTACAAGAGTGGATCTACCACGAGACCAAGGAGGCTAAACCCTAGAAGCTAGCCTATGGTCTGATTGTTGTTCGTCCAATGGACTACAGCCTTCCGGTTTATATAGACACCAGAGAGGGCTAGGGTTACACAGAGTCGGTTACAAAGGTAGGAGATCTACATATCCGTATTGCCAAGCTTGCCTTCCACGCCAAGGAAAGTCCCATCCGGACACGGGACGAAGTCTTCAATCTTGTATCTTCATAGTCTTGGAGTCCGACCGATGATGATAGTTCGGCTATCCGGACACCCCCTAGTCCGGAACTCCCTCAGTAGCCCCTGAACCAGGCTTCAATGACGATGAGTCCGGCGCGCATATTGTCTTCGGCATTGCAAGGCGGGTTCCTCCTTCGAATAATTTATAGAAGATTGTGAACACCAGGATAGTGTCCGGCTCTGCAAAAATAAATTCCACATACCACCGTAGAGAGAATAATATTACACAAGATCAATCTGCTGACGTATTCTGTGGCGTGACATCACACCACTTCCAAGCCTTTACTCGAATTGTTTTTATTGTTCCACCTCAGCGCGTTTAGAGAGGCGGTTTCCTTGGCACGTCTTGTCGAAGCAGAGATCGTGTTCCCCTCATTCCGGGATTCCCATCAATACGGACGTGGGTAACCCAACGTCGCCATTGATTGTGACGCTTGGGAGATAAGCGAGTTTTACCAGGCCGATGGGGACACATGTTTTCGTCCGCCCATATAAGGGGATAAAGATCCAACCCTTATACCTGCGCCTTCTTCCTCCTTCACTTATCCATCTCCGTGAACTCGAGCTCTAGCGCCCAAGCCTGCACATCTCACCTCAACCTTCTCCAAATATGTCCGGAGCGGGAGGCAAGTGGATGGCCTCCTCCGTCACGGAGGGGCATATCCAGAAGCTGCGCAGCGCTGGATACTTGTCCAGCGACATCGCGCATCGGCTCCCCGACGAGGGAGAGCTCATCCCCACCCCCAGGCCTCATGAGAGGGTAGTTTTCCTTCCCCATTTCCTCCGTGGACTGGGCTTCCCACTTCATCCTTTTGTCCGGGGGCTCATGTTCTACTATGGCCTAGATTTCCATGATCTGGCCCCAAATTTTATCCTCAACATCTCGGCGTTTATCGTCGTGTGCGAGGCTTTCCTCTGCATCCAGCCCCACTTCGGCTTGTGGCTCAAGACCTTCAGTGTCAAGCCAAAGGTTGTGAAGGGCAGCCAAGCGGAATGCGGAAGTGCCATGGTGGGCAGGATGTCCTACGTTACGTGGCTTGAGGGCACCTTCGTGGAAACCATCAAGTGGTGGCAATCGGGGTGGTTCTACATCACCGAGCCGCGTGACGCCGATTGGGCAGCGGCCCCTGAATTCAGATCCGGCATCCCTACACGGCTCACCTCCTGGAAAGAGAGTGGCCTGATCTGGGGGAATTCGGAGGAGCTGACCGGACTCCAAGCCTGCATCCAGAAGCTGGTGGACAAGAAGCTCGAGCTTGTGAACGTAGTCCAGGTCATGCTCATCCGCCGGATTCTCCCGTGCCAACGACGGGGTTTCAACATGTGGGAGTTCGATCTGGCGCAGCACCAGACCCTGAGTGGGCTCTTCGACACTACGTACGAAGATATCTGGAAGGTTCTGTTCAAGGGCACCGAAGCTCCCGCATCCTCTACCGAAGATCGCGGATTCCACTCGTAGCGCCCGGCTGACGAGGTAAATGATTTTGTCCTTTAAGGGACGCGTGTTTTTCATAGTTTGACTCTATGCGGGATCTAAACTCCCTTTCCTTTGACAGGACTGGCTGAAGAAGGCCGCACAGGCTATCTGTCTGGCCCCATTGCCAGAGGACCCAGCGGACGCCCGTTTGATGGGGCTGCTGGCTCCGGCACCCCATGTGGTGCCGGAGAAGAAGGCCAAGAAGAAGGCCACGGGGACTCAGAGGAGTTCCCGTTTTCAGGTGCTATCGGATGATGAATCCGAGGCTGACTCCTCCGACCAAGGTGAGGAGGAGAAGAAGAAAGCCTCTCCCCCAGCGTGGGGAGGGAAAAAAAGGAAGGCCTCCCCAACAAGGGAGGCCGAAGGGTCCAAGAAGGGAAAAACTCTTCCCCCGGACCGCTCCGCCAACGCCAGTGACGATGACGAGGACTGGCCTCCAAGGGCCAAGCCCCTGGCGAGATCGTAAGTATCCGGACTCCCGAATAACTTCAAGGTTTATATTGTTCGCCACATAACGTCTTTCTAATGCCGCATACAACCCTGTAGTCCGCCTAAGGATGATCTTCCCGCATCATTGAGCGGGTCCTTAAGTGCGTCGGATATGGATTCTCTCCCGACTGCCTCTACCCCCCGTGACGCAGATGATGCCGAGGTGGGATCCCAGGAAGGGACCCACCAGGAGGGGGAGGCCCCGGAGGTGTCGCAGGACAACCTCTCGGACTTTGCACCGGACTCAGCCCCGGAGGCCACAGTGGCTCCGGAGTCCGGCGGGCGACCCCTTCGTAAGAAGGGCAAGACCGCGACGCCGGCTGCCTCCGTCCAACCGGAGGTGCCGGATGATTTGCTGGAGGCGCTCAACGGCGCCTCCATCAAAGAGGAACACCGCACTGTTATGAGTGCGGTGATTCAGAAGGTTCAGCTCGCCAAGAGCGGGCTGACCGAAGCCTGTAGCAGCCGTCTAACAGGCTTTGAGGTAAGAATTTCAATATATGTAAAATGGTACCGCATAGACCGTAGCCCCTGATGCTCGGTTCGGTGTTCGGAAAGAAAGGCCGGACTGAGGATCTATAGAAAGATAAACGCAGGAGTCATGAAAATATGTCAATATGGGATTGCAGGTTGTGCTGCTGACCTCCGCCGCGCTGACTGCGGAGGTCAATACTTTGAAGGAAAACCTCGAGCGGTCCGAGAACGAGCTTGACCGTGCCAAGAAGCAGCTCGAGGAAAAAGAAGGTGAGTAATACCTTATGAAAATTGTACCTTACAGAAAAAGATTTGGTTGCAAAAAAAATGAAAAGGATAACTTGGGTATTGCAGGGGCCACTAACGAGGTGGCGACCCTGAAGGAGGCGGTGGCCGCGGCCGAACGCAATGCGGCCGCGGAGCGCACCGAGCGAGAGAGGCAGGAGGCGCGGGTGGCGGAGGTACAGCAAGAGCTCCAGGATCTCGTGAAAAAACATGAGAGCCTGGAGCATGACTCGAAGACTCGAGAGTCTGAGCTTGCAACGGCTCGTGAGAGTACCAAAGCCGCTAAGGCCGAAACCTACAAGGCCCTCCAGGAGATTGAGGCGGTGAAGAAAATAGCGGCGGGTAAGGCATTTTTCATGCAAAGTAAGCATGTGAGTGTTAATTACCTGTTGCTTACCCGTATTCGGAGCTCTCCAGGGGCGTTCACAGATCTTCCTCGCAGCGTGTCTGACGCTGCCGCATTCTACCGGGCCGAGGAGGGGAGCTCGACGGAGAAGGTCTTCTGGTCTCAGTATGTTGAGGCCGAACATCCGGTGCCCCTTAGCGACCAGCTGAAGCAGCTGGTCGAGCTCCACAAGGCGGCCGAATAGGCCATGAAGGGCCTCATAGTTCGGCTGTGGCCTAAGGAGGCCATGCCGGGGAGCTACTTCGGCCTGGTGCGGCGGCTGGTGGATGCGTGTCCGTGGGTTGAAGTCATCAAGCACCCCGCCTGTATTGAGGGTGCCCGTCGGGCCCTTGCCCGTGCAAAGGTGCACTGGGGCAAGATGGATGCCCAGAAGCTTGTGACGGACCCACCACCAGAGGGCAAGGAGTATCGCACGCCCAAGATGTATTATAAGAGCGTGCTGAAGGGCGCCCGCACTATTGCGGGGGAGTGCTCCAAAGATGTAATTTTTTAGTAGACTCGCATTTTGTTATCCTGTGCGCTAAAAACTTAGTTCATATGCGCTAAGCAACGCTTGTTAATTTAAAATATTACCTTCTATGCGGCTGTTTATCAAATCTGAGAGATGGCAAGTCGTCGGCTTCAGCCCCCATGCCACGAGTGCTGGGGTGTTCCGGATAAACTTGAGCACTCTTGTTCCCATTTTTGGGTCCATCGAGGGAGGCGCTCAACACAGCGAACAAGGCAACCGGACTTATAATGCTTGAACACTCTCACTTAGCCATAGAATTCTATAATTTTAAATTTCAGCGAAGCCCCTAGTCTTCGGAAGGCCGAATTTGGGGCGCTATCCACGCCTGGGCCGGACAGGATCCGGCTCCTCGCTCTAAGCGGCATAAGCCTTTAAGGACTCGCAAAAAACCTCTTTGAACAGCGACTGGCTCTCGCCTCATCATGACGGTCAGTTTTAACTTTCTCCACTGAGGCGTTAACCCAGCTCAACTGGGGCGCAATCGCAGTGGTTCTCCCAGTGCTACCTTAGCCGATATAACGGAACGTAAGGTACCAAAACATGGGAGCCGGGCAAACCTAACTATTGACCCAAGACATGATTCGGAGCCGATGCATATAGTGCTATAAGTTTGGGGTGCCGCACTTGTGAAAGTGTTCGGACTTATCACACCATGATGCGGGAAGCATAAGCCACTGGTGTATTGTGGTCGTACCAAAGTGTACGGGTGCAACATGCCATAAATGAACATATGTATAAAAAGAAAATGCAATTATAAGCAAAAAAGTACTGCATTGTTTTATTCAATAAGTGCTGCTATGAATGCAGAACGATACAAATAGTGCGATAAGCAAGGGATGGGACTGTTAAACATGTCCCCCTCCAGGGGAAGGCTGCGAATTGGTGTATAAAAATGCTCGTAATGGAGACCACCTGTATTTTCGTTGTAGCTTTTATCCTCCCCTGGCTATTGCATCGTGAGTTCGGCAGGTCCACTGCCGGACAAGGCCTCTAACGAACGGAGTCCTGTGGGTAAAAAATAAAAGGTAAAAAAACGACACACTTGAGAGCCCCTGGTGCAGTTAAGCCGTAGTCTGGGCTTATCGTGGTCGTGCCCCTCTCCCCATGCCCATGGTATCTTCAGAGTGTAATGGTGTACGCGAAGGACTTGCTTTGACATTTTGCAGGGGCTGGGGTTGGGGCCGCACTGCTATGCATGCTCGGAACGTGCCAGGTGGTCTTGTTTTAGGTTACTTCGGGCGCGCTTAGCTGTGTTCGGCCGTTTAACGGCCGGACTCGAGAATTGCCTTAAGAGGCTGCTTTGTACTTCTGCCGCGAGAGCCGCTGTGTGTTCCTCCGTTCGAAGAGAACGTTCAGTGTTTCCATTGACCGTGATGACTCCTCGAGGGCCTGGCATCTTGAGCTTGAGGTATGCGTAGTGCGGCACTGCGTTGAACTTTGCAAACGCGGTACGTCCGAGCAAAGCATGATAGTCGCTGCGGAACGGGACTATGTCGAAGATTAACTCCTCGCTTCGGAAGTTATCCGGGGATCCGAAGACCACTTCCAGTGTAATGGAGCCTGTACAATTGGCTTCTACACCTGGTATGACGCCTTTAAAGGTCGTATTGGTAGGTTTGATCCTTGAGGGGTCTATGCCCATTTTGCGCACTGTATCCTGGTAAAGCAGGTTCAGGCTGCTGCCGCCGTCCATCAGGACTCTGGTTAGGTGAAATCCATCGACGATTGGGTCTAAGACCAGTGCGACGAATCCGCCGTGACGGATGCTGGTGGGGTGGTCCCTTCAGTCAAAAGTGATCGGGCAGGAGGACCATGGATTGAACTTCGGGGCAACTGGCTCCATCGCGTAGACATCCCTGAGTGCACGCTTCCGCTCCCTTTTGGGTATGTGCGTTGCGTATATCATGTTCACCGTCCGCACCTGTGGGGGGAAACCCATCTGTCCTCTATTGTTCAGCGGTTGGGTCTCGTCCTCGTCATCGCTATGTAGCCCCTTGTCATTGTTTTCGGCAATTAACTTGCCTGCCTGCTTGAATACCCAACAGTCCCTGTTGGTGTGGTTAGCTGGCTTTTCGGGGGTGCCGTGTATCTGGCACAAGCAGTCGAGTATTCGGTCCAAATTGGACGGACCCGGAGTAGTTCTTTTGAATGGATTTTTCCGCTGACCGGGTTTAGAGCCTCTGAATCCGGCATCGACTGCTGTATCCTCCGTATGATCGCCGTTAATGCGGCGTTTGTTTTTGTTGCGACGCGTCCTGCCATTTCGGTCCTTGAAGTCCGGACTGCCAGAATTTTTGCTAAGGTTGTTGCTGCATGCTAGCCAGCTGTCCTCACCCGCGCAGAAGCGGGTCATGTGGGATGTGAGAGCTGCCATGGATTTCAGCTTTTCCTGTCCCAGGTGCTGGGCAAGCCACTCGTCGCGGATGTTATGCTTGAAGGCTGAGAGGGCCTCCGCATCCGGAGAGTCGACGATTTGGTTTTTCTTGGTTAAGAACCGTGTCCAGAATTGCCTGGCTGATTCGTCTGGCTGCTGAATTATGTGGCTTAGGTCATCAGCGTCTGGTGGTCGCACATAAGTGCCCTGGAAGTTATCGAGGAATGCGGCTTCTAGGTCCTCCCAACTCCTAATTGACTCTGCTAGCAAGCTGTTGAGCCAATGCCGGGCTGGTCCTTTAAGCTTGAGGGGGAGGTATTTGATGGCGTGAAGATCGTCACAGCGGGCCATGTGGATGTGAAGGAGATAGTCTTCGATCCAAACCGCGGGGTCTGTTGTGCCATCGTAGGATTCAATATTGACGGGTTTAAACCCTTCGGGGATTTGATGATCCATTACTTCATCTATGAAGCATAGTGGGTGTGTGGCGCCTCTGTACTGGGCGATATCACGATGGAGCTCAAGGGAGCTTGGTCTATTTTGTTCGGACCGGCCGGTCTTACTATGTCTGGCGCAACAATTATCGTCACGTATAGTGGGACGCCCACGCAATCCATAGATCGATCTTGATTGTCTTGCCTTATCCTCCAATATATCTCGCAAGTCCGGAGTGTTCCCCTGTGGCCTTGCGCTTTTCGAGCGATGCCGGGGTACGGGTCTAGTGAAGGGCCTACAGGCCTCTCTGTCTCGACCACGGGGTGGTCGGTCAGCCGTATTGTCTCCTGGTGATGCGGGTTCATATGCTTCCTCCTCTAATCGGGGGAGCAACTTGCGCTTAGGGTAGATTTTGGAGGGGCGTTCGAGCTCATGCTCTTCGGCCGCGAGGACTTCAGTCCATCTGTCAGCTAGCAGATCTTGATCAGCTCTAAGCTGTTGCTGCTTTTTCTTGAGGCTGTTCGCCGTGGCCATAAGCCTGCGCTTAAAATGCTCTTGTTCGACGGGATCCTCAGGCACGACGAATTCGTCGTCGTCGAGGCTTGCCTCGTCTCCGGAGGGAGGCATATAATCCTCTACCTCTTCTTCTGCCGCTCTCTCATGGGGGCTGCGTCTGCGTCCTCCTGCGCTGCATCTTGCTGGAGTGGGTTATCTTCGGCACTGTCTGGTGTATTGTTATCTCCGGTGCCGGAGTCTTCATTCTTGCTATGGCGGGATTTAGAGCGGCTCCGCTGACGTCGGCGCTTGGGCTGCTTCTTGGAGGGATCATCCCCCGCTGTTTCTTCTCCGTTCCCATCCTTTGGGATATCCACCATGTATATGTCATATGATGAGGTGGCTTTCCAGTGCCCAGTAGGCACTGGTTCTTGGTCGTCTCCGACATCTTCATCCATACCGTCGATGTCTTCGGAGTCATAGTCTAGCATGTCGGTTAGATCGTCGACAGCGGCTACGAGGTGGGTGGTGGGTGGGCATTGAATTTCTTCGTCGTCCGCATCCCAACCGTCCTGACCGTAGTCCGGCCAGGACTCTCCCGATAACGAGAGATACTTTAGCGAACTCAAGATGTCACCAAAAGGTGAGTGTTGAAAGATGTCCACTGCGGTGAACTCCATGATCGGCGCCCAATCGGATTCGACCGGAGGGGGCGCGGGAGATTCGGAGTCCGGCAAGGAGTCCGGCGCCTCAGAGTCACAAGTTTCATGAGGGACAAGGTCACTATTCGGCTCTATCGCCGTAGAGGTTGCAGCCCTTGAGGCGGTGTCTAGCCATCCGTCCTCGATCTGCGCAGTCGGCTCCGAATTGAAAATCGGAGCGGGTTCGGGTGCGGCCTCGAGGGTACTGTCCGGCTGCAGATCTAAATCATGTTTGCCGTGACAGTGCGGCACGCTCGGCTGTGGCTCCAATCCATTGAAGATCAAGTCCCCGTGGATGTCCACCGTGAAGTTTAAACTTCCAAATCTGACCTGACGGCTAGGGGCGTAGCATTCGATCTGCTCCAGATGGCCAAGCGAATTGGCCCGCAGTGCAAAGCCACCGAATACGAAGATTTGTCCGGGGAGAAAAGTCTCACCCTGGACTGCGTCGTTGATGACGATCGAAGAAGCCATCGAGCCTATCGGTGACGACACAGAGGAACTCTCAATGAAAGCACCAATGTCGGTGTCAAAACTAGCGGATCTCGGGTAGGGGGTCCCGAACTGTGTGTCTAGGCGGATGGTAACAGGAGACAAGGGACACGATGTTTTACCCAGGTTCGGGCCCTCTTGATGGAGGTAAAACCCTACGTCCTGCTTGATTAATATTGATGATGTGTGTTACAAGAGTGGATCTACCACGAGTTCAAGGAGGCTAAACCCTAGAAGCTAGCCTATGGTCTGATTGTTGTTCGTCCTATGGACTACAGCCATCCGGTTTATATAGACATCGGAGAGGGCTAGGGTTACACAGAGTCGGTTACAAAGGTAGGAGATCTACATATCCGTATCGCCAAGCTTTCCTTCCACGCCAAGGAAAGTCCCATCCGAACACGGGACGAAGTCTTCAATCTTGTATCTTCATAGTCTTGGAGTCCAGCCGATGATGATAGTTCGGCTATCCGGACACCCCCTAGTCCGGAACTCCCTCAACAAAGGCATCCAAGGCTTCCAGCCGGTTGAGGAAGGCCAACATCGTAGCGTCCTCACTGGCCTTGTAGATACCTATGTACACGATTTGCTCATACGTGTGGATGTGTAGGTCAATGAATTCTTGCAGGGCGAGGCGCCTCGCGGCGAGCGCGACCTCCAGGTGGACATTCTTCGTGGCGTCGGCGGGCAGTCGCAGGGCCACCAGTGCTTGAAAGAGGTTCCGACCATGGAGGCCGATTAGGGTGGCAAGCAATGAGGATCCCGGGCGCGTGGGCTGGAGGAGTACAGCGATGTCATCCGCGAGCTTCTTGAGGACGGTGAACTTGTTGCTGGTGGCAACGATCATCTGGTCCAACTGAGAGTCGTAGTTGGTGTCGACGGCGGCCATCCACCATCCGGTCTCCAACACCGTCTGGAGACGATCCTCGGCGCCATGCCATAGGCCGGCGTCGTGGACCATCTGGCGCAGCCACTGGCCGCTCATATGCATCGCCGCCATGGGTCTGGAGCGAGCTCTTTTGTGCTTAGTGTTGGTGCTTAGGCAAATGCTTAGGTGTGTACGATGTGGTAGATGCATTGGAATGGAGGGGCGCCTTTATATGAGGGTAATGAGGGCAAACTGCATTGCATCCACATCGTGCAGCCTCTTTTCCCGGACCTCCATTACTTCCCTCATGCATTAATTGAAGGAGGATGCATTGGCCGTTCAACATATCGGGAACCGCTACTCCCTCCCTCGTCTGCATTAAAGCCGTATCGGGAACTGCGCCGCCCGCTGTCAAATCGAATACTCCCTCCGTCTACTACCTCCGTCCTGGTTTATTAGTCCCCTATGTAGTTTGTGCTAAATTTTGACCAAAGATTTAACTGACAAAATGTTAGTGCATGTTAACAAAAATTATAACACTGGGTTCATATTCGAACATAGTTTTAAAATATATATATTTTTGTGACATGCATGAGCATTTTGTTAGTTAAATTTATGGTCAAAATTTGGCACATATTACAATGAGGACCAATAAACCAGGAAGGAGGTAGTAGGTGAGTATTAAGTCATCTTACGAAAACCAAATACTAGTAAACAAATAGGCATGGTGCATTAACTCTCACGTTGTTTCTTATTTTTTGACATAAATAGAGGAATCAACCAAGAAGAGATGTGGGGCTTGTATGCATATGATACTAGTGTATGATACTACATCCGTAATGCATGGTATCATATGTTGGTATCATATAGGACTACATTTATTGCCATGCATGACACAAAGTAGTATATGATACTCAAGCTCCTCTTTCCTCATTTAATTCAATGACACCTCATCAAAATTGCTTAGTTGGCATGCATGATACTACCTATGATACTCCCATTACGACCAGCCTTAGTATCATGTAGTACTTTATTTATTGCCATGTACATGACACATAGTTCACGAGCGCTCTCTATATGTACCACCTTTTTTTTAATTTCAAGTTTTGCTCCATGGCGCAATCCATCGATACTACTACTGTACAAAAGTGGAGTATATACATTTTTTAAAAGGCTAGAGGGCGGGGAAGTCTAGCTCGGTCAGTTTCACGAGAGGCGAGGGCCTTTGTGATTTGACGGCTCATTAATGCTGTCAAATCAAATATTACTGCGCCGCCCGCTGCACGCCCGGCGCCTCCATTAAATCCCTTCGTTAAATCCGCATGCAAACTGAGAATCCTACTCCGGCCACACGTCTGTTCAAGAGCGGGCCGGAATTAAACGCAACATCGTCCGAGCTCCTCCCATCCGCCCTCAGTTTAAATGAGGCCAGACGCCGGCCAAGCTCCTACCGTCCGCCCTCTATTTACACGAGGCCAGACAGACAGCAGGCAAGAATCGCACCCCTCCGCCGCTCCCCCATCTCCTCCTTCACCATTTTCTCCACCCTTCCGATGGCTTCCGATGAGCCGTTCGGTGCTTCACCAACCTCGCTTGGCCCGACGGAGCCAGTTGCCGCCCCAAGCAGGCGCGTGGTTCAGCAACTCGCCGCTCCAGTTCAGCTCGATGAGGAGTGGCGAGTTGCTCCATGCCGGCATGGCGGCGAGCACGCCGGTACGGGCGCCATCGCTGCCGCGTCGTACCGCGCCACCAGTGTCTGCGGTGGCCGCGCCTCCCATGTCTGTGGGTGCGCCTCTCGTGCCTGCGACAGTGCCATGCAGGCAGAGACAGAAGCCGGGGGCGTGGAGAGCGACGAGTCGGTGGCCAGCTTCTCCGTGTCCGCCGCCATCATCGAGGAGAAGTAGAACACCGGAGGCCGCCGCCACTTGGGACCCATGAAGGCCACCGCCGAGGCGACGACCACGGATTCAGGTGGTTTCTTTGCTGCTTCGTCTCTTCCGAGGACCTTCGTCGACCCCGCATGTGTCTAACGGACATGAGGAAGACAAAGGGATCCATGGGCGGCCATTTAGAACTAAAATAAGTCTAGATATATCCATTTCTAGGACAGGTATTTCCGGACGGAGGGAGTATTAATTATACAAGAGAGCTGGATTGGCACCTCTTAGTTCATGTAAATGTAATGAAATCCATCATATTTATATGAAGATCCGGCTTTTTTATACGAAATCCTTCATGCTTATATGAAATCAGTCCGTGTTTGCACGAATTTCATCTGGTTGGTTAGAGTTGTGAAAATGTATGCCGCTGGCGTTTGATGTCGTCCTCCGCGGAAGGAAGCGGGAGGAAATTTGCCGGCTGCAGTTGGAGGTGCTCTTTATGCTGGAAATAATAGAGTGACATCCAATCCATTTGAGTTAATTGCCTGTATGATTGTCCCTCTATAAAAAGTTAATTGCATGTACAGTGTACACGTGACTTGCAGGGTGGCTACAGCTTCGTACAGAAAGTTAAAAAGAAACAAGTCCATCCTTAATATTCTAAGTACTCTGTGGGTTCCACTGTTAGTACAGTAGTGAAAGAAGTATATATTAAATAAGTAGAGTAATATATAATATAAAAATCTGAAGTTAAAAGACAGAATTCAGACTCATGTCATCGCGTTGCGAGCATCCGGCGCTAACCAGCCCAGCACATTTTTGTTCTATACCATGCTGGAGATATATCTCCATGTCTACTCTTATATATACTCCATTCGTTCCTAAATATTTGTCTTTTTCAGATTTCAAATGGACTACCACATACGGATGTGTATGTAGACATATTTTAGAGTGTAGATTCACTCATTTTGCTACGTATGTCTTTTCAGGAAGGGGTCAGATTTGTCCTTGATTTATTTATGAGGTATCCAGATGGCACTACACCGCCAAGAAAAGAGGGTAACATCAAAATTATGGACTACTTTTTTGAGTATGTTGGTAAGGTCCGGTCATAGTCACTTGTTGAAATCTCTAAAAAGACAAATACTCCCTCTGTCTGGAAATACTTGTCATCAAAATGGATAAAAGGAAATGTATCTAGACGTATTTTAGTTTTAGATACATCTATTTTTATCCATTTTAATGACAAGTATTTTTGGACGGAGGGAGTAGAAAATAGAGTTGGTGATGATGGTGAGCGTGCCATCCTGCAATATAGGCCGTCGGATTTATATCTAACGGATAGGAAAGAAACTATGGCAATTTTTCAATAATATACACACACGTCTCTCCACGTTCGCAAATAAGGCCTTCCCTCGTTCAGCCTTTTCTCTCACAAGATAAACTACTCATACAAATGCATCTTGATGTTCCGTGCAACGCACGGGCAGCTAGCTAATTTCTTTTAAAATAGTTGCTGCGATAATTGGGTTGAAGTGATATATTTTATGTCTACCCCGAATGATTTCATATTCACTAGTAGTAACAAAGAAAAGGTTGCCTTGTTAATTAACAAAAAACAGGGTGAAAACTATCACATGAGGCTGGTAAAAACAAGGCACACTGGGTTCAGCGTCATGGTCACTACAGTTGTGCGCGCGCGAAAAGTCTACATATCGAGGGGGCTACTGAGCGAGGCACCGAGACACAATATTTGAGAGAGAAACCAATTGATAGATTATGATCAGATCGAGTTGTCACCCTTCTGCTGTCATTGTTGGGGGGGAGGGAGAGAAAGACATATCAAGAGTGTGCGCGGTAGGCACAGAGGCACAACTAGCGAGTGTGTGTGTGTGTGTGTGTTTGAAAGAGGAGTAGATAGATTGTTATCAAGATCGATGTGCCACCCTACTCCTTCGGTGCCGGGTAGTGTGTGTGTGTGTGTGTGTGTGTGTGTGTGTATGTTTGAGAGAGAATCCAGTCGATAGATTAGTATCAAGATCGAGGTGTCACCCTACTCCTTCGGTGTCAGGTAGTGTGTGTGTGTATGTTTGAGAGAGAAGCCAGTCGATAGATTAGTATCAAGATCGAGGTGTCACCCTACTCCTTTGGTGTTGGGAAGTGTGGGTGTGTGGGGGGGGCAGTGACACTCACATATCTCTACTCTTATAAAAAACAGAGTTGGTGATGATGGTGTTCCTGCCATCCTGCAATATAGGCCATCCGATTTATATCTGACGGACAGCAAGGAAAATATGGCAATTTTGCAAAAGATACCCACACCCCTCTCCGCATTTGCAAATAAGGCATTCCCTCGTTCATCCTTTTCTCCCACAAGATAAACTTCTCATACAAATGCATCTTGATGTTCCATGCAACGCATGGGCATCTTGCTAGTAGGGAGAAGGAGTTTGTGTGACACATATCTAGCCATATTAAGGGATAGGTAGATAGCATATGTGTGAGAGACATTATTGTACTTTGAGACATTAGTGGCTACGGGTGGGCAGAACTAAAGGGGTGGGCGTGTTAGACATAGAGAGCGTGTGTGTTTCTGTGTGAGAGACTTGTAGGACGGGGTAGAAAGACGAATTTAACCCTGACGGAGGGAGAGAAATACACGAAGTGCGCGCGTGTGATTCCGATGCCCACAGGGAAATGAGATATGTATGCGTGTGAGAGAGATTGCACAATTCATTCACGTATCACTATCTAGCGATCGTGGACGTGCATCGCTTGAACATAAGTCAATATCTACTTCGTATCGTGGCCAAAGATACAATATCGATTCAATGTAAAGATTGGACACTCACATATCACATTTTTTCTATTTAAATAAACCTTTTCAGTTGTGCATGCCAAAGTTACAGTGATGTTTCTTCAAACAACCAATGTAGCTATCATGCACATGCACCATTGTTACTCTTGCATTCAAATTCATTAGTCTTGGATGATTTAAGTTTCTATTTTGAAGTAATATATGTAATATCCATATATGAATTCAACGGGTACGCAATTTATGAAATGGAGGCTATGTAATCATGTGAGGTAACACTTTTAAGTAGCTAACTACAATATCCATTTTTTTTGTGCGCCTCTACACTAACACGTCAATGCATTATGTTTAAAGTAAATAACCAATGGCACCAAATTATCTATTTACACGAGAAATACATAGGCTGAACGTTTGATCCCTTTTTTGAGAACGCGCCACTACACCCGTACGATTGGCCGCACCAGTGTGAACGTCCAAGTTATCGGCGCATCATCCCGAGTTATTGTCTTTTTTTCTGGGGTGGACTTCACACCAGTTATTAACTGCTGACGCGTGCCCCGTGTACACAGTCTAGCATGACCTTCCCGCTAGCATAGTCCAAAATTAGTTGAAACTGGATACGAACGATCCCGCGGGCGGCAAAATCTCCCGCCTCCTTCTAAAATTTCCGCCACCTTAGTCTTTAGCATGCGAAATCCCCCTTTTGTCCTTGGTGCACGGAGACCAACAGTTACAATACCGCCCTCATCTACATGATAGGTCGGGGCTGCTTTGGTAACTTCCGGTTCCCCCGACTACACGGCACCCCCATTTCCTCTCCCCCTCCCGCAAAAACGACTAACTCCACAGCACCAGAGCATCTTACATCACGCCATCCGTACTTCATCGCCCTTTCTCCCCTCAACTCTCGAAACCCTAGACAGCTCATCCACCGGTGTACCATAGCCCATTCACTGCCAGCGGCGTCCACCTCGCCGGATCTGCTTCTGCGGCTGCATCTACCCCTCCCACCTCCCCTAGAAACAAGTAGACTGCTCATCCACCACTGTACCACAGCTCATTCAGTGCCGGCCTTGTCCACAGCGCCGGATCTGCTTCGCTGGTACTCTCGTCAACCGCCGCGCATCTGCAGCGGCTCATTCGTACTCCCCACCAGAGACGCTTTGTCCACACCCCCCGGAGCCGCCCCACCGACGCCCCCATCGACGGCCTCTGATCCTCTTCGCCGACACCTTCCTCAACCCTACCGGAGCTGCTTCGCCGACACCATCGTCAACCCTACCGGAGTAGCTTCGCCTATACCATTCTCAACCCTACCGGGGCCACTTTGCCAACTCACAAGTCCACGGCCTCAGATCTGCTTCCTCGTACCCTCATCCAACCTACCGGAGTAGCTTCTGATGCCCCGTCCACGGCCGCAAATCCGCATCGGCGACACCACCCTTAACCCAACCACCGGAGCAGCTTCTGAC
>NC_041385.1:596047746-596095116 GCF_002162155.2 Triticum dicoccoides | reverse complement strand
CAGATCCGCATCGTCGACACTATCCTTAACCCAACCACCGGAGCAGCTTCTGATGCCCCGTCCACGGCCGCAGATCTGCGTCGTCGACACCATCCTTAACCCAACCACCGGAGCAGCTTCACCTACGCCCTTGTCTGCGGCCATAGATCCGCTTCGCCCACACCGTAGTCCACCCTACCGGAGCCGCTCCACAAACACCCTACTCGACGGTTCTAGATCTCCTTACCGGACCCCGACAGCCAGCTCAGCGTCATCACCCTCGATGTTTCTAACCTGATTCCCACCGTCTGGAGATATGCCAAGCACCCGCCACGGCCTAGGTACTTTTCACCTTTAAACCCGTCCAGCATCACCTGCCCGATGCACTTCAAATATACTAACCGGTCGCTGTTACCTGTTATGCAGCTGGCAAAAACTACAAGGACGATGTTTCTTCTGGATCTAACAGCTTGGCCAACCAAGATCCTGGACTGAGGCATTGCTATGATCTTGTAAGCGCGTCTCTCTCTCTTGTATTGTTCTGTGCCTGCTAGCGTGCTTTGCTAGGATTTTTGACCAGTAATCCCTTTGTGCAGACAATGATTTCTACTACTGGCTGCTAAATTAGATATGTAGATGTCATACATGATACTACCTCGTACCTCCGTTCCTAAATATAAGTCTTTTAGAGATTGCACTATAGGCTACATACGGAGCAAAATGAGTGAATCTACACTCGAAAATGCATCTATATACATCTGTATGTGGTCCATACTGGAATCACTACAAAGACATATATTTAGGAACAGGGGCAGTACATTACACAAAATTGTAGGTGGCATGTAGGAATTCTAGTGCACTACATTAGGCTCCCTTAGAGTGCCTGCTAGTCCAGCATACAGAGTCATGGCTAGTTTATGGTACGCACACAATCGTCAATTGGTGGTTTAAATATGCGCAAGGGATATGCAATGTAGTATCATGTAGAGATGTCTGAAATTAGCTGTGTCAACTTGCAGACAGGGTTACACAATGAAAAAGTACAAGATGTATGTGGCAATTTCATGGAACATCGCAAAAAAAAGGAGAGGCAACGGTGAGCCTATACAGTGTGCTATGGTATGTCACTCCTCCATTGCAATCATCGTGACATGTTATTTGTATGCCAGTTCTATTAGCCAAGTTTCTTAGGGACAGTTATTATGAGTTATCCTAAGAAAATAAGCACCTGTGAATATAAGCTCCATGTAATGCGCCAACCAGTTCTTTTCATTGCGTTTTCAGCTTATCTTTGGTATGATCAGTGGAAAGTCTAGATTGCATTTTATATTTTTCATTTTGCTGCCCATATGGAAATTAATTTGACTTGCAAACATCACAAATTGAACCCAGTGCAGTAATTAATATGATAGGAAAACAGACCATCACTATTTGCTCAAAATGCAAATACAAAGATACCATCTACTTGGCACAATCTACTTTGGTCAATGTTTTCCATAGAGATCCCATTGCCTAATTTAAACGAAGAACGCATGACCCACATTTAAATGAAGAACAATTATTTATTGAAATTTGATGGTCCAAGTGGCTGGTTATTATCATATAGCAGCACCACCTGAAAGCATCATATAGCAGCAGCGGCAACTCATAGCAACTCATCATACAGCAGCAGCAGTCTGCAATTCATCATATACCAGCAGCAGGTCATAGCAATTCATCATATAGCAGCAGCAGGAGCAGCTCATAGCAATTCATCATATAGCAGCAGCAGGAGCAGCTCATAGCAATTCATCATATAGCAGCAGCAGGAGCAGCTTGTAGCAACTCATCATATAGCAGCAACAGCAGCAGCTCATAGCAATTCATCATATAGCAGCAGCAGCAGCTCATAGCAACTCATCATACAGCAGCAGCAGCTCATAGCAATTAATCATATAGCAGCAGCAGGAGCAGCTCATAGCAATGCATCATATAGCACTAGCAGAAGAAGCTCATAGCAATTCATTGTATAGTGGATCAGAATGAAAATTTGGCAAAAAATCAGAGGAGATCCTCACCTTGTTGGATGAGCTCATCCTTCAACAGCACCTTAAGGGCATGGCCTGGGAGGAGGGCAGGGGGAACAAGGTGCCTTCTACCGCAGTGTGGCATCAGTCGTAGTTGTGCAGCGCCCGCCGGAGTAGTGCATTGGACGAACCACAGTGGAGCAGCTGCTGGAGACCATGAGAATGAGGGGCGGCGCCAGAGGGAGGAGTAGCCAGGGAGATTTGCCCTGTCCGCCGGCCATGTAGCCTAGCTGGACATAGCATCATCGAGGACCAGGCCATATGGGACCAGTGGCGACGGCTCGCTGGAGGAACCCTAGTGCTGCAGGCAGGGGATCGAGGTAGAGGGAAAGGGGAGAGGAGATGCAAGCGGGCAGGGCAATGAATGGTTGCGTGTTTGTTTTTACTAGAGGGTCAGCTGTGATACGGGCGTCAGTAGTTGCATTTTGAGTGTAATATAGGCAGACAACAGAGTCATTTCACTATTCCCCTTCCCTTCAATTTTTAGTGAGGTTCTACCCGAAACAGCCCCCTCCAAAGCGAAATTAGTTAAGCCCAAGCCCATAACTCAAAAATGACTTCTTTACATCTTTTATGGCTTATTTTGACAATATGCCCTGAAAAGGCGGAATCAAACTGTCCCTTAACCTGCAATTCAATTGTGCGTGCAATGATGAATCACTCCTGCCTGCTATCTGTACATTTAGGCATCATCATACATGGATAACCTAATACATGTGCATTCCATTGTAGAATCTGGAATATGCAATGTTTATGTTAGTTCATACGTTGCACATGATGTTTAAATGCCCCTTAAATCTGGTCAGTCAAGTGATGGTCTTTAAGCCTCCTTCTTTGCTTCTTTTCTTGATATGTAAGATTTGCTCACACATCTGTTCAATTGCTTGTTTGCATCAGCCAGCCATACTAGGACTGTTTGCTTTGATTACTTGTTGTTCTTGACCTAACACTCTAACAGAGCTTGTCAATGATTTAAACACTAAGGGCTGCTGTAGTGGGGCCTTGTCTAACTCATAGGTGACATAAAGGTTTGGCTGTACACTACAGTAGGCTCTCCAATAGTACCTGGAGATCCAGTTCGAAGGTATGCCTAATTTTTACATAGTGCAGACATAGTAAATGCTCATTTCATTGTGTGCAAGTGCAAGAGATGCGGCATGTTTCATTATGTGGTGGTGTTTTTTTATAATCTCATCCTTTTGTGTTCACAGACTGGAAAGTATGCATATTTATCTTCCAAGGAAACGAGTAACTAGTTTGTGTCACCTTGCAGAAGGGGTGCAATGAAGATAAGATTGACGATTCCCAAGTACAAGATGTTAGGAAGGAGCCTTGCAAGAGAAGTAGGAGCTACGCTGAGCCTCTTCAACCTGCTAAGGTAATTCACTGTATGCAACTCAACAGTTCAATTCCTTGTTTGTTTCAGGCATAGTTAATTTTCTCTTTTCAATTGCTTTATTTGTCCTCACTTAATGAGATGCCCAAATAATTATGCCTGATGTTCGGTACTTGTATCACTATTAGTTGACATAATTAAAGGCGTTACCATTTAATTACTCTGCCGAAGTGTGCCTGAAGCTTTGAAGACTATTAACCAACTATTATTGAATGAGGCTCACAATCTAGTTTATACTACGCTAATGATTGCATAGTTTTGCCTGCTGTAGTATGTTTGTATGAAACCCTCTACTGTTCATTATGCTCCCTAAGACTTCAATTGAGGTATAGAATGGCCAACTGCTTGCTTGCTTATACGCAATGTGTTGTCTAAATTTGTAACTTGTCTGTGTTTTCGATTGGGCCCCAACATCATGCTCCTCTGGTGAGCTAAGAGGGATTTCTGTATGCAGGCTGCACAAACTATCTTTTTTATAATTTTTAAAATATCACCTGCTTATGCTTCATGACGTGTAACATTTTTTTGTGAAAGTGACATGTAACATTATTGTTAGTCCTGTTTTGCCATGTAGTACAAAATAGTGTCTTGTTCGCTTCACTGTTGTAACTATATTTTTGCCCTAGTCAGGTGTACTTACAAAAACATTTCAGGATGAAGTGACATCAACACAAAAATCTGCGAGCAGTGCGGCATGGCCGTTACCGAATGATTATGGATTGGAATTGGAATGTGCTGATGTTCTCGAGCATCAACTAGAGGTGGCAAGACAACATGTACATGATTGTCAACGTATAATCAACAAGTTGAGACTGGACATGCAGGTATTAGATGCAGGAGTCAAAAAAATGAAACAAGACACTGAGGTAACCATGAAGGAATTGGAGATTTTGCAGACTGAAATATGTGCTATCTGAATCCGGCCAATCCTATTTTCTGAAGAGATTATAGTTCAAATGGAGTTAAGTTGATGCGCGTCCATGATGTATGAGCTGTATTTGCCTAGTGTATGTAATTTGTTGTTTGTGTATGCTTTATTATCACCTGTGCCGAACCATAATGCCCAGTGGGTATAATCGGTTGTAATTTCTTTATTGTATAGTGTAGGATTATTCTACCTTTCTATGCCTTGATCTCTTTGTTGTATAGTGTATGCTTTTTAGAGGTGATAGTATTGAGTAGAATAATTCTTTGAATATGCTATATCGTTCTAACGGGGGCCAGCTCGCCCGACCATGGCCCTTCACGGGCCGTCGGATCCATGGGCCTTCTACGTCTCGCAGGATCCATGGGCCTTCTACGTCTCGCAGGATCCATGGGCCTTATACGACTCGTAGGATCCATGGGCCGCCGACTCATTTATGGGTCTTGTATGGGCCTTTAATGGGCCGTAGACGGGCCTATAATGGAAATCATACGTTTTATGGGCTGACTATAATGGGCCGTTAATAGGCCGTATTTGGTGATGCTATGAAAATGGCCCAACAGACTAACGGACCACGAATGGGCCGACTATAACGACGGGCTGAATTTCGCCCACAAGCAGAAAATGACAGTAACGGGTCGTAAGTAACCGAATGTTGCAAATGAGCCCAAGAATAAATGGGCCCTTAGAAGGCCGAAACTTAACTTGGGCTGGAAACGGCCCAACGGAATAACCGCCCGTTAATGGGTATAAAGTGTTACACTGTTCATTACGGGCCAGTTTCACCGCGGACCGTTAATGGGTGTAAAGTAATACACTGTTCATTACGGGCCAGTTTCAGCAGGGGCCGCTAATGGGCCAAGAGTTACAAAGGGCCTCATATGGGCCGAAAGATGTCATGGGCCATACATGGGCCACAAGTGAAAACAGGCTGGAACCATATTGGATGGCCCAAATGACGCTACTGGGCCTAATTCGCATAGGGCGTAACGGGCCTTGGGTTAGCGGGCTGTAAATGGGCTATATGCTAACAGGCCGCTAACAGGCTTTCCATGGGCCGGCCCGCCAGCTTTTGACCAAGTCAAACGGGCCGGCCTTTTCACAGGAATGGGCCACTGTTGGGTCGTGCCACGTGTCGACGTATCATAGGCGCCTTCTGTCCAGTGAGTGGATGACATCTATCCCAATGATGAGCCGACACGTGTTTCCTCCAGCCAATGATGATTTTACACGTGGAAAATCCCCATTGGTCGGGGCTGTTAACGGGTTATCGGATCCAAAACCCGACCCGATAGCTTAACGGTGTTCCATTACGGTGGATGCCACGTGTTGGTCACCCTTGACGAAAGCACTTCTGTGACACACGATTTATCGTCATGGAAGTGGACACTTCCGTGATGATAATTTTGGTAATGTCATGGAACACTTCTACGACATCACAGGTATGACTATCTTGATTCTGTCATAAATTTGTCATGGATGTACATGCATGACAAAAAACGCGACCTACTGTGACAAACACGTATCATCACGGAAGTGTATTTTTTTGTAGTGTACCAACCCTTCCCCTAGGAGCATGTGTAGTAGTACTTTGCTTCGAGGGCTAATAAACTTTTGCAATAAGTATATGAGTTCTTTATGACTAATGTGAGTCCATGGATTATACGCACTCTTACCCTTCCGCAATTTGCTAGCCTCTACGGTACCGTGCATTGCCCTTTCTCACCTTGAGAGTTGGTGCAAACTTCGCCAGTGCATCCAAACCCCGTGATACGGTAAGCTCTATCACACATAAACCTCCTTATGTCTTCCTCAAAACAGCCACCATAGCTACCTATTATGGCATTTCCATAGCCATTCCGAGATATATTGCCATGCAACTTTCCACCGTTCCATTTATTATGACACGCTCCATCATTGTCATATTGCTTTGCATGATCATGTAGTTGACATTGTATTTGTTGCAAATCCACCATTATATTTCTTTCATACATGTCGCTCTTGATTCATTGCATATCCCGGTACACCGCCGGAGGCATTCACATAGAGTCATATTTTGTCCTAAGTATTGAGTTGTAATTCTTGAGTTGTAAATAAATAGAAGTGTGATGATATCCATTATTAGAGCATTTTCCCATGTGAGGAAAGGATGATGGAGACTATGATTCCCCCACAAGTCGGGATAAGACTCCGGACGAAATAAAAAAAGAGAAAAAAAGAGGCCAAGGAAGCCCAAATAAAAAAATGAGAGAAAAAGAGAGAAGGGACAATGTTACTATCGTTTTTCCACACTTGTGCTTCAAAATAGCACCATGATCTTCATGATAGAGAGTTTCTTATTTTGTCACTTTCATATACTAGTGGGAGTTTTACATTATAGAACTTGGCTTGTATATTCCAATGATGGGCTTCCTCAAAATGCCCTAGGTCTTCGTGAGCAGGCAAGTTGGATGCACACCCACTTAGTTTCTTTTTGATGAGCTTTCATACGTTTATAGCTCTAGTGCATCTGTTGCATGGCAATCTGTCGAATATCGGGTTCCGGCAAAACCCTTAAGGTTCGAACTCTGGGGTGCGCATGAAGATTTCTCCCTACTGAAACACGCCCTCAACCTCGCTGCGGTCTCTAAGCTAGCACGATGAACAACAAAAGAGATACAAGATTTATACAGGTTCGGGCCACCGTTGTGGTGTAATACCCTACTCCTGTGTGTGGTGGTGGATTGCCTCTTGGGCTGGTGATGAACAGTACAAGGGAAGAACAGCTTCGCGAGGAGAGGTGTTCTTGCGGTGGTGTGGTGTGCGGATGAACTTAACTTGTCCCTTCTACTATGGTAGCTAGCCCTATTTATAGAGGCCCTAGTCCTCTTCCCAAATATTGAGTGGGAAGGGATCCAACAATGGCCATTTTGAAAGGGGACAACTAGTACATGCTATCCTGACTAAAGGTGGTCTTCGCCTACCAAAGGCGCTGGTGATGACGCTGCCTTGGGCTCCATGGTGACCTCCGTCCTGCCGTCCTGCTGGCCTTGGTCTTGTTGCACCAATATGGAAACCTTTGCCTGATGCCTCGGTACTCCGCGCCTGTGCTTGCCCCCTTAGCACCAAAGGGGAACGAGGACACTGCGCGTGCTGGCGCCCTCCTGGCCTTGGCCGTCATGGCTTGCGTCCTGGGCACCTTGCGAGGTACCTCTTGCCTTGATATCTCTGTATCCTCGCGAGCCTGCCTGGTGAGGCCGCCCTTGAGGAGGCCTTGCATCGTCCGCCCCGCGAGGCTTGGCCCCTCACTAGGGTCTTGAGTGTTTGGTTGATGGAGATGGGGCGTACTGGGCCATTAGTTGAGCCACGCCGCAGGCCGCAGGCAGGTCTGGGGACCCCCATTCGCAGAACGCCGACACAATCCCTACTCCTTGTATTGACATCAATTGATGGGCATTTCCATAGCCCGTTGATTAGTCGCGTCAATATGAGACTTTCTCCTTTTTTTGTTTTCTCACATAATCCCTATCATCATACTCTACTCCACCCATAGTACTATGTCCATGGCTTATGCTCATGTATTGCGTTAGGGTTGAAAAGGCTGAAGTGCGTTAAAAAGTATGAACCAATTGCTTGGCTGAAACTGTGGTTGTGCATGATGGGAGCATTTTGTGTGATGAAAATGAAGCATGGCCAAACTATATGATTTTGTAGGGATAAGCTTTCTTTGGCTATGTTATTTTGATAAGACATAAACTGCTTGGTTAGCATGCTTGAAGTATTACTATTTTTATGTCAATATTAAGCTTTTATCTTGAATCTTATGGATCTGAACATTCATGCCACAATAAGGAAAATTAGATTGATAATTATGTTAGGTAGCATTCCACATCAAAAATTATGTCTATCATTTACCTACTTGAGGACGAGCAGGAATTAAGCTTGGGGATGCTTGATACGTCTCCAACATATCTATAATTTTTTATGTATTCATGCCATGTTTATAATATTTTTACATGCTTTTGGTATGATTTGGTTAGAACTAACCTGGACTGACACTGTTTTCAGCAGAACTACCATGGTGTTGTTTTTGTGCGGAAATAAAAGTTCTCAGAATGCACTGAAAATCAACGGAGATTTTTTTGGAAAAAATAAAAAATACTGGAATAAAGAGTTACCGTAGAGGAGGCTCATGGGGCCCACGAGGGTGGAGGGCGTGCCCCATACCTCGTGGACACCCCGTGGGTCCTCCTGACTTGTTCTCGATGCCAAACCCTCCTATAAATACCCAAACCTCCAAAAAGAAATCTAGATCGGGAGTTCCGCCGCCGCAAGCCTCTGTAGCCACCAAAAACCAATCGGGACCATGTCAGGGTATTCTAGTACGAACTCTATGATAGATCGAACGGAAAGAATAGCTTCTTGTTATTTTACTACGGACTCTTGAATAGATCGATCAGAAAAGATAACTTTGAGGTGGTTTCGTACCCTACAATAATCTCTTCGTTTGTTCTCCGCTATTAGTAACTTTGGAGTGACTCTTTGTTGCCTGTTGAGGGATAGTTATATGATATAGTTATGTTATTATTGTTCTGAGAACTTGCACTAGTGAAAGTATGAACCCTAGGCCTTGTTTCCTAGCATTGCAATACCGTTCGTGCTCACTTTTATTATTAGTTACCTTGCTGTTTTTCTAATTTCAGATTACAAAAACCTATATCTACCATCCATATTGCACTTGTATCACCATCTCTTCGCCGAACTAGTGCACCTATACAATTTACCATTGTATTGGGTGTGTTGGGGACACAGGAGACACCTTGTTATTTGGTTGCAGGGTTGTTTGAGAGAGACCATCTTCATCCTACGCCTCCCATGGATTGATAAACCTTAGGTCATCCACTTGAGGGAAATTTGCTACTGTCCTACAAACCTCTACACTTGGAGGCCCAACAACATCTACAAGGAGAAGGTTGCGTAGTAGAAATCATAGGGTCATTTCATTCGGAAAATTGTGCCAATCTTCTCTGGGTTTGCGTCGATCCCTCATTCGGAAACGAGGAAACCGAGTAACTTTCCACCTAGGACTCTGAATGTGCACTTTGATGGATTAAGCTTGATATCATATCTTATAAAGTTGGCAAAGGTTTCAGCAAGGTCAGTCAGTAGGTCGGAACCTTTGCGTGACTTGACCACTATGTCATCGATGTATGCTTCCACATTCTGGCTGATTTGAGTGAGCATGCACTTCTGAATCATGCGCATGAACGTGGCACCAACATTCTTGTGGCCAAAGGGCATAGTAACATATAAAAAACACCTGAATGGGGTGATGAAAGCTATCTTTATCTCGTAGGGTCCATGTAGTCAAATCTAATGGTACCCGGAATAAGCATCCAAAAAGGACAATCGCTCACATCCCGCAGTTGAGTTGACTATTTGGTCGATGCGGGGCAGAGGAAAATGATATTTTGGGTAGGCCCGATTGCTATGCTTGAAATCAATACACATTCAAAGTGACTTGTCTTTCTTGGGGACCATAACAACATTGGCAAGCCACTCGGAGTGGTATATCTCGCGGATGAACTCAGGAACCAGAAGCCGAGCCACCTCCTTGCCAATGGCCTTCCTCTTCTCCGCGGCGGACCAACGGAGATGCTCTTTGATGGGTTTTTCTTTCGGGTCGACTCGCAAACAATGATCAGCCAGTCCCCTAGGTACACCCAGTTTGTCACATGGCTTCCATGCAAAGATGTGCCAGTTCTTACGGAGGAACTGGATGAGCGCTTCTTCCTATTTGTCATCGAGTGTTGTTGAGATATGGGTCGGAGCAGCATTGGGATAGGTTGGGTGAATGTGAACCGGCTTTGTCTCGTCGGCCGACTGAAATGCGGACTCCGAAGCAGGCCTCTTGGTACGCAACAAATCACTTGGATATGCATTCTTCTGGTATTCTTGAAACTCTACTGCTGCCATCTCTTCATCAATGATCTTTGAACCTTTCTAGAGACAATCTTCTGGTCTCTGCCGATTTCCAGTGACTGTGATCACGCCTCCGGGGCCAGGCATCTTCAAAATAAGGTACATGTAACCCAGTCGAGCCATGAAACTAGCATACGCAGGTCTGCCTAGAATGGCATGATAGGCACTATCAAAATCCACTACCTCAAACGTCACCTTTTCCTTGCGGTAATTCTCTGAATCACCGAAAACCACATCAAGAGTGATCTGACCGAGTGAGTCGACCTTCTTTCCTGGGATGATACCATGGAATCTCATGTTGCTCTCACTGAGCTTGGACATCGGAATGCCCATCCCCCGGAGGGCCTTAGCATACAATATATTCAATCCACTGCCACCGTCCATTAAAACCTTGGTCAGTCGGGTGCCCCCAACGACTGGGTCGACCACCAATGCTTGCCGCCCAGGGGTAGCTACGTGTGGCGGGTGGTCGGACTGGTCGAATGTAATAGGGGTTTTAGACCACTTCAAATATCTTGGCGTTGTCGGGGCAACCATGTTTACCTCTCTGTTAATAACTTTCAGTCGACTTTTGCTCTCGAGGTCAGCAAAAATCACCAAAGTGCCATTAACATTGGGGTAACCACCATCTTCCTCTTTGTCTTCCTCCTTATCAGACTCTTTCTCCTTTTCACTAGGTTGGCTGTCTCGGAAGCACTGGATCAGGAGTTGACACTGTCAAGTGGTATGCTTGGGAAGAATCAGATTTCCCTCCTCATCCTTTTTGGTGTGTATATGACATGGTAAATCAAGCACGTCATTTCCCGCTTGATCTTTCACTTTTTTAGGGGTCCAAGGCCCTTTAGGCTTCCCTCTGAACTTCCCTTAATTTAAAACTGCTTCCTCGGCAGGGCCTATAGCCTCAACTTTTTGTTTATGCTTTCGACTGGAGTTTCCTCCTCCGGTATCCTGGGCGGCTGATCTGTGCTTGCCGCTCCAGAGTCGGTCCTCCTCTTTGCCGTTAGCGTACCGAGTGGCAATCTCCATCATCCGAGTCAGAGTCATGTCTCTGGTCCGACCGAACTTCAGATTGAGCTCCCTGTAGCGAACGCCTTCTTTAAAGGCACAAACTGCTTGGTGATCCGAACATTCTCCACCGTGTTGTGAAGAGTAGTCCATCTCTAGATATAGTCTCTCAAAGTCTCATTCTGTTTCTGAACACAGTGCTGCAATTCTGTCAAACCAGCAGGCCACTTGCAAGTGCCCTCAAATGTTTTGGTGAACACTCGAGCTAACTCTTCCCAATTTAAAATGCTCCCAGGGGCCAACTGATTCAACCAGGCTCTGGCAGAACCTTCAAGCATCAAAGGGAGGTGCTTTATGGCCACCTCATCATTGCCGCCGCCAATGTGCATAGCCACTCGGTAATCCTCCAACCAAGTGTCAGGCTTCGACACTCCGGTGAACTTACTGACGCCAGTCGCCAACCTGAAGTTGTGAGGGATCTTGGTGGCTTGGATGGCTCTTCTGAAGCACTCGGGGCCGGAAACGTGCACCCTGCTTCCTCCAGGCCTATCTCTATCCAACCCTTATCTGTATGCTCTGTTCCGATCGACCAAACCTTGTACAAAGACTGACCTTGCATCGAACCCAGGCTCTCTTGGGTCGATTGGAACTCTTCGGTCATTACCATACAGGCTCCTGTCATCATACCGCCGGGGCGCGTATGACCCGTCCCTCGGAGGCGGCGAAGGCACTCGACGGTGGTTGTCACGGGAATACTCACGATCAAACTCTCCATGAGCTCTTCCTAGGTGCCGATCTCGACGGCGATCACGATCTTCACGTTGCAAAGGCGAACCAGGACTGTGTGCCGACTAAACTGTATCTGCCCTTACTGACCTGCTGTGGATCCTGTTCCGCGACTGGGAAACGGCGGAGTTTTGCTCTCCTACTGCTCGGAGCAGTGTTCGGATCTATTCCAAGCCTCTTCCAGCTTATGAACGGGATGGCTGAATAGACTCTGCTATTCGTGCAGCATCTGTAAGATTCTGGATCGAAGTGCGGTGTACCTGGGGTTCAGGCGGAAACAATTGTCGTTGACATCGACTGGATTCAGGGATCAGTCGACGGGCGCATTCGTCAAGAGAATGTTGGAGATTCTCCAAACGCGCGCGCTCAGCCAATGTGGCTAGGCGCGCAGCCTCCAAGGCCCGAGCCTCGGTAGTCTCCCTTATGATGGGGGTCTGGAGTGCCTCCATGTTGCGGTGGTGCAACTCTTCCCTCTGTTGCGAATTGAGAGGTTGGGGCTCTTCCTCATCATGGCCGAATGACGGGCCGTCACCGTCAATGTTGTCGCCGTTGCAGCAAAACCCGGGTGGGCTGCGACGGGAGTCGACCATGAGAACTTCTGCCGCGGCGTCACAGCTCCCGCGCTCGGAAAAAGAATCCGCAGAGTCAGTCGACGGGTCGACTGGACCGCAGTGAAATTCGTCGGGCTCAATCGCTGCGACTTGTGCGGTGGCCGGCTGACGAGCCAACGCATGCTTTACCCACCGGTGGAGCCACGACCGACCGGATCGCTTGCGGCGGTGACCAGCGGAGTGAGCAAACGATGTGAGGGCTGACCGATATAGAATCGACGGCCGTCGTAGGAGAACACCGCAGGCACTTGTGCGGAAGTGCGACGCCCCGCGGATTGGAAGGGCCTTGACATCGAGGGGGGCTTCTTGGAGCCAGGCGGAGTCGTCGGTAACGAAAGTGAGCGCACCGAGTCGGAACTCGCGGCCCATGAACAAGCCGCCGCCAGAAATGATGTTGATGAAGATCGGAGAAAATGCAACCTCACCGGAAGTTGCCAAGACGCTTTTCCCCATGGTGGGCACCAACTGTCGTGGTACTAAGTCTGACAGTAAGAGTAGGGGGTACATATGAGGAGGTAAGGCCCTAGATACGGCGAGGTTGTACACACGAGTTTACGAGTTCAGGCCCCTCTCGGAGGAGGTAAAAGCCCTACATCTCGATGCCATGAGGCGATCGGCTGGAATATGGGTGTGTGTTACAAGGGGTGCGAACCCTTGTCCCAGAGGAGGGGGTGGCTTATACAGAGTGCGCCATGACCCCAGCCATCCCCCGTTACAGGGTTCAATGTACATTAAGACAGGGCGTTACTGGTAACGCCAGCTATAAAGTGCTATTAATGATCTTTAAGACTACGGAGTGAACGCGTGACCGTTGCCATCCTGAGTGACTCTAGGTCTTCTATACTCCGAGTGGTTTCCTGTATGGTCGACTAACTTCATCCAGGTCGAGTGAAATTGAGGGTATCCGAGTGAGGTGACTGGTCGAGTGGATTGCACTCGATGGCTACTTCAGTCGGTATTTCTTGCTATACTTTGAATGTCCTTGATTCTAGGGTAGTGGCTTTGGGTAGGGCATATAGGTCAGGCCTATGACCCTACCCTAGGTTCATTGCATCGTCAGGTGGTGCCCCCCTTTCCCTTTCCCTCTCCCTCTCCTTCCTTTTCCCTCCGGTAGAAGAAAGGAAAAGGGGGAGGCGAATCCTACTAGGAGTGGAGTCCTAGTAGGACTCCCCCCCATGGCGCGCCCCTCCTGGCCACCGGCCTCCTCCTCCCCTCTATATATGGGGGCGGGGGGCACCCCAAAGGACATTCGTTGTTCTCTTAGCCGTGTGTGGTGCCCCCCTCCATAGTTTACACCTTCGGTCATAGCGTCATAGTGCTTAGGCGAAGCCCTGCGCGGATCACATCACCATCACCGTTATCACACCGTCGTGCTAACGAAACTCTCCCTTGACCCTCTGCTGGATCAAGAGTTCGAGGGACGTCATCGAGCTGAACATGTGCTGAACTCGGAGGTGTCGTACGTTCGATGCTAGATCGGTTGGATCATGAAGACGTTCGATTACATCAACTGCATTAACCTAACGCTTCCGCTTTCGGTCTACGAGGGTACGTGGACACACTCTCCCGCTCTCGTTGCTATGCATCTCCTAGATAGATCTTGCGTGATCATAGGATTTTTTTTGAAATTGCATGCTATGTTCTCCAACAGACGATGATTTGGAGATGGAGATCAAAAGCACAAGATGATGATGGCCATATCATGTCACATATTTTGATTGCATGTGATGTTTATCTTATTTACATCTTATTTTTCTTAGAACGACTGTAGCATTATAAGATGACCCCTTCACTAAATTTCAAGGTAAAAGTGTTCTCCCTGAGTATGCACTGTTGCTACAATTCGTCGTTTTGAGACACCACATGATGATTGGGTGTGATAGACTCTACGTTCACATACAATGGGTGCACGACATTTTTGCACATGCGGAATACTTGGGTTAAACTTGACGAGCCTAGCATGTATAGACATGGCCTCGGAACACTGGAGACCGAAAGGTCGAATGTGAATCATATAGTAGATATTATCAACATAGAGATGTTCACCATTGATGACTACCCCATCTCACGTGATGATCGGACATGGGTTAGTTGATTTGGATCACGTATCACTTAGATGACTTGTGGGATGTCTATTTAAGTGGGAGTTCTTTAGTAATATGATTAATTGAACTTAATTTATCATGAACTTAGTATTATAGTTTTGCATATCAATGTTGTAGATCAATGGCCTGAGCTACCGCTCCCCTGAATTTTAATGTATTACTAGATAAAGCTAAGTTGAAAGATGATGGTAGCAACTACACACACTAGGTCCATAACTTGAGGATTATCCTCATTGCTGCACAGAAGAATTATGTCATTGATGCACCGCTAGGTGAAAGGCCTGCTGCAAGAGCTGAAGCTGATGTTATGAACGTTAGGCAAGCTCGATCTGATGACTACTCTATAGTTTAGTGTGCCATGCTTTACGGCTTAGAACCAGGACTTCAAAGACGTTTTAAACGTCATGGAGCATATGAGATGTTCCAAGAGTTGAAGTTAATATTTCAAGAAAATGCCTGAGTTGAGAGATATGAAGTCTCCAACAAGTTCTATAACTGCAAGATGGAGGAGAACAGTTATGTCAGTGAACACATACTCAAAATGTTTGGGTATTATAATCACTTGACTCAGCTGGGAGTTGATCCTCCAGTTGATTATGTTATTGACAGAGTTCTTCAATCACTGCCACCAAGCTACAAAGGCTTCGTGATGAACTATAATATGCAAGGGATGAACAAAACAATTCCTTAACTCTTCACAATGCTTAAGGCTACGGAGGTAGAAATCAAGAAGGAGCATCAAGTGTTGATGGTTAACAAGACCACTAGTTTCAAGAAAAAGGGCAAGGGAAAGAAAGGGAACTTCAAGAAGAATTGCAAGCAAGTTGCCACTCCCGGGAAGAAGCCCAAAGTAGAACCCAAGCCTAAAACTGAGTGCTTCTACTGGAAGGGACTGGTCACTTGAAGCGGAACTTCCCCAAGTATTTGGCAGATAAGAAGGATGGCAAAGTGAAAAAGGTATATTTGATATACATGTTATTGATGTGTACCTTACTAATGCTCGCAGTAGCACTTGGGTATTTGATACTGGTTCGATTGCTCATATTTGTAACTTGAAACAGGAGCTACGGGTTAAACGAAGATTGGCTAGGGACGAGGTGACGATGCGCGTCGGGAATGGTTCCAATTGTTGGGTTCTACGGTAGGGTGCGTAGACTGCAAATTAAAATTTTCCTATGCGCAGAACAACCAAGAACATGCTATGGGAGATGGATCACAGATCGTTACCACTAGAGGCGCAGTGCCGTGCAGCGGAAGAAGAGTTGGGGCAGCGCGTCCGTGTGGATCGTCTCCTCCTCATCCGATCTCCCTCGAACAGTCGGTCGTCGGATCCCACGTACATGTTCGTCGGAGCGGCGCAAGTGCACCGCCACTAACAATATCCGCGCGTGCAGGAGGAACACCATGCGGCAGACTGCTAGGTCCGATCACACCATCGGCAGCGAGTGGAGGTGGCTATTCGCAACACATGCAAACCCTAGTGACATCGCTGAAGCGATCACTCGAAGAAGTGTGCCGTACCTACACTATATATAGGCGTCTATCGCGAGCTCAACACTTGGGCCTCACATGGACCCTAAAGCCCAAAATCTGTTCGGCTAGGATCCGAGTCCGAGTAGGATGATATCTGACTCGTGGAGTCCGATCCGGCCTCACAGGTTTCTTCCCTTAAGCGCGCGACCCCTTAGATTCAAGTCAGCTTGGTCGCAGGTCAGATCACCTCTGAGCTGCTCGGCTAGTAGTGGCCTCTAGCAAGGTGTGCCGACCACCAAGCAGACAATGAAGCCAGTTGGTGAACCTGTAATCACACTTCCACTCCTTTTGCCACACGATATATGTTGTCAGGCTCAAGGAGAGTCTGTCATCCTTGTGCTAGCCCTACCTCTTTTCTCGTTCCAGTGATGCCGACCACAAACTAGATTATCTCATAATCCTTGTTGCATGGCCATGCTTATACTAGTCGGATCACACGAGGGGACCAGAGTATATCTCTCCTGATCAAAGGGGAAAATCCCATCTTGCTTGATCATGTCTCGCAGCATGGGTTTGGACAAGCCCGAAACCTACCTTTGTAACTACCCAGTCACGGAGTAGCGTTTGGTTGGCCCAAAGCAGGTCTGTCACCATCCCGAGTACATGCGCCAGCTCAGGTCTTAGGACATAGAACGTATGTTGTACTAGAGACTCACATATGACATATCGTTGCGTCTCGTAGTTGGGTCTGTCCGACTTGGACCTTATCTCGACTCGGATCCAACTACGTCGTATCCGACCAGATCCTTCTGAGTCCATATTATCCAGTTATCATCCAATGCTCCATGCCCAGTGAGACCAAGCCATCGACCATGACATATGCTAGTCTAGTCGGCTGCGCATCCACACAGCCCTTTCGACTAGGGACACTTTAGGACAGTCATCATACAATGCATAGTCCCACAAACAAGTCACGTACTTGCTGATACACATCATTGATAATATCCAAGGACTATCTTTATTCATAAACACATAGGAAATATCATCATACATGATTGCCTCTAGGGCATATCTCCAACACCAATGTCGATGCGATCGCCGTCGGCACACTACCTCTACATCTACCTTTGGGGTTAGTTTTAGACCTGAATAATTGTTATTTGGTGCCAGCGGTGAGATGACATTATATCTGGATCTTGTTTAGTGCGAGATGGCTGTTCATTTAAATCAGGGAATAATGGTTGTTCTATTTATATGAGTAATATCTTTTATGGTCTTGCACCCTTGAAGAGTGGTCTATTTCCGTTGAATCTCGATTATGGTGATACCCATATTCATAATATTGATGCCAAAAGATGCAAAGTTGATAATAATAGTGCAACATATTTGTGGCAGTGCCGTTTAGGTCATATTGGTGTAAAGTGCATGAAGAAACTTCATACAAATTGGCTTTTGGAATCACTTGATTATGAATCATTTGATACTTGCGAACCATGCCTCATGGGCAAGATGACTAAAGCTCCGTTCCCCGGAACAATGGAGCGAGCCAATGACTTATTAGAAATAATACATACCGATGTATGCGGTCCGATGAGTGTTGAGGCATGCGGCGGGTATCGTTATTTTCTAACCTTCACTAATGATTTGAGCAAATATGGGTATATCTACTTAATGAAGCACAAGTCTGAAACATTTGAAAAGTTCAAAAAATTTCAGAGTAAAGTGGGGAATCATCATAACAAGAAAATAAAGTTTCTACGATCTGATCGTGGTGGCGAATATTTGAGTTACAAGTTTGGCCTTCATTTAAAACAATGTGGAATAGTTTCACAACTCACGCCACCTGGAACACCAATTCGTAATGGTGTGTCCGAACATTGTAACCATACTTTATTAGATATGGTGTGATCTATGATGTCTCTTACCGATTTGGTTTTGGGGTTATGCATTAGAGACAGTTGCATTCACGTTAAATAGGGCACCGTCTAAATCCGCTGAGACGACACCGTATGAATTGTGGTTTGGTAAGAAACCTAAGATGTTGTTTCTTAAAGTTTGGGGTTGCGACACTTATACCAAAAGGCTTCAGCCTGATAAGCTGGAACCCAAATCGGAGAAGTGCGCACTCGCTTCGTATGTGGTCTATGCTACAACGAGCGAAGTACCAACTGTTGTTCAAGGCGGTGTGTACGCGGCTGGAGTAGGTGGCAATGGAGTTTTTTTACCCAACATGGGTGGCAACATAATCTCCAGATCGGTCCACCAACCCTTTCGATATAGGCATTGTGTTGGTCTATAGAACTCTACCATTGCTCAATTATCGGTTATTTTCCTTCCTTTTTGTCACATTGTTGGTGTTTGGTTGTGTGCTTCCTATTTGTGCAGAGGCCGGGAGATACTCTAAATGCTTTATATCGGCCTGATGCTACATTTTGAGATAATAAAAGTGCCCTTTATCAAAAAATGAATTTCTAGTGTCCACTTAGGGCATGTTTGATTGGCTGGAATTTCAAAACACAAGATTAGTAAAACTACAAGATTGGAGTGGCATGACCACTCGAATCCTATAAGATTAAACAAAGAATGTTTGATGAAACAATAAAAACAAAGAAATTGTAAAAAGATATTGAAATGGATGCTAGATTCCTACTACGGTGTGTAGTACAAATGATTTCTAAAAAATGATATATGATCCAATCATACAAATCAAACAACCAACATAGGAAAATTTCCTAAGGACTCTAAGCCTCCAAAGATCCTATGGAACTCCTTGGAATCAAAGGAAATCTCAAACCTCTTAAATAATTCTATGTTTCTCAAGTGATGCAACCGGGCAAACTAGATTCCTATAGCATTCAAATGAACATGACATTGTAATCCTACGTTTTTCCAATTCCTGGATTTTTGGAATCCCACGAATCAAAGAGCCCCTTAGTGAGAACTCAGCCCTCAACCAAAATTAGGATGGTGCACCATTGTAGTGTTAACCAATACCTTCCATACAAACACACAACTCAACTTCCAAAGCATCGTAAGAAGAGAACAACTAAGGACATGAACTAATATGATTTTTATTACGACAGCTCATAGAATCATTTCTCCCCCTCCCGCATGAGCAACAGGTGGAAGAGAATCATCGGTATTTAGTTCGGACCATCGATCCCATCGAAGGAGGAGAGTAGCTTGCAAGCAATATTTTCTAGTTAGGCTGATGTACCAAAAATGCTCCATTTTCAACTTTGAATAGCAACTAAAGTTCACATTTTCTTACCCTGAAATTATTTGTTTGAGGACGCTAAAATTTTACAAGACCGTTTTGAATCTACCACTTTAATGCGGTTTGGCTTCTTTAACCAGGTTTGACTAACCACGTGAGGTTGCTAATTTTGTGCGACATGTAACATAAAAGTTTAGGGATGGACGCCGGCCACCGCTCCCCACTCCTCTCTTTCTTGGACAACCTTGGGAGGCTCGAATGGCCATTCAAATTTCCCCTCTATCTCCCCACAAATACCGCTCTGCTACAACATTTAGATTCAGGTTGTATTTACTTAAATATTCACCATGTTGCAACTTCATGTACTTCATTTGCGTCCAATGAGCATGTTAAGACCTCTTATAAAACCTAATTTTCATCTATGCTCTATCTATATTTGCAATACCAATATTGCATATGTTCTTGCTTATTTTTCAATTTCTTAGAGGGATTAGATCTTGATGTCTGGTTGATCATGCCCCACCATGATTAATAACCACTTGAAGCTGGTTTAGTGATTGATAGGGCGCAAAATCGTTGCACGTCATAGTCGGATCGTCAAAGTCGTCTCCACCCAATCGACGACGTGTTTGTCATGGAAAGATCAAGATGTCCGTAGTGCTACCAACAACAAGTCATGAAGGTCTAGTATTTTTAATTTTTACTAGGAAATTGCACACAGTTGCAACATGGGCATAAACATTATAGTGAGTTAATATGATAGTGTACTTGAAAAAGTCGACGTTAGTGACCGACTGAAACATCACTTATGGGCTTACCAAAGAACATGATTTTTTTGGATAAACCACTAAGTTGCAAGACAATTGAGGCGATTTTTAGGGAAAACCAATGAAAAAACCAGAGATGAGAGTAAATAATCAAAATGGAGAGGGGATGATGCATGCAAGGAGGCCGGGTGAAGGAAGGAGCAAAACATGGAATGTTTTTTTTCCTAGGTAGGAGAATGTGAAATTGTATTTTAGTTTGTTGTATTAGTAAAACACTTGTGGAGGGCACATCATATACATATCATAGATAACATGGTTAAATCCAATTATGATACCAAGACCACACGAGAGTTAGACGTTCAAAAATTTAGAATTCTAGAATGAGAGTGAGAGCTGAAGATTGAAATACGAACTCAACTAAGAGTTTGAGGATTGAAAAATGAAATCTTATATTATCTATTTGGCAAGTAACTAATGAGCGGAGCACTGTTTGCCAAGTTGTGTGTATAGTTCCATCGACCCTAGCTAAGCACTAAGCACCGTCTTAGCCGACACGATACATTTCATCATCATGCTAGACCTACACCGCTTCATCCTATTGGGGAACGTTGCATAAAATAAAAAAAATCCTACGTTCACCAAGATCAATCTATGAGTTCATCTAGCAACGAGAGAGAGAGGAGTGCATCTACATACCCTTGTAGATAGCGAGCGGAAGCGTTCAAGAGAACGGGGTTGAGGGAGTCGTACTCGTCGTGATCCAAATCACCGGAGATCCTAGCACCGAACGGACGACACCTCCGCGTTTAACACACGTATGGTCAGCGTGACGTCTCCTCCTTCTTGATCCAGCAAGGGGGAAGGAGAGGTTTATGAAGATCCAGCAGCACGACGGCGTGGTGGTGGATGCAGAGGGATCCGGCAGGGCTTCGCCAAGCGACTACGGGAGGAAGAGGTGTAGCAAGGGGGGAGGGAGGCGCCAGGTGTCAGGGTGCGGCTGCCCTCCCACCCCCCTCTTTATATAGGGACCCCAGGCGGGGGCGCCGGCCCTAGGAGATGGGATCTCCTAGGGGGGCGGCAGCTAAGGGGGGAAACTTGCCCCCCAAGGCAAGTGGAGGCGCCCCCTCCCCTAGGGTTCCCAACCCTAGGCGCAGAGGGGGGCCCAGGGGGGGGGGCGCACCAGCCCACCAGGGGCTGGTTCCCCTCCCACTTCAGCCCATGGGGCCCTCCGGGATGGGTGGCCCCACCCGGTGGACCCCTGGAGCCCTTCCGGTGGTCCCGGTACAATACCGGTGAACCCCGAAATTTTCCCGATGGCCGAAACTCGACTTCCCATATATAATTCTTTATCTCCGGACCATTCCGGAACTCCTCGTGACGTCCAGGATCTCATCCGGGACCCCGAACAACTTTCGGTTTGCTGCATACTAATATCTTTACAACCCTAGCGTCACCGAACCTTAAGTGTGTAGACCCTACGGGTTCGGGAGACACGCAGACATGACCGAGACTGCTCTCCGGTCAATAACCAACAGCGGGATCTGGACACCCATGTTGGCTTCCACATGCTCCTCGATGATCTCATCGGATGAACCACGATGTCGAGGATTCAAGCAACCCCATATACAATTCCCTTTGTCAATCGGTATGTTACTTGGCCGAGATTCGATCATCGGTATCCCAATACCTCGTTCAATCTCGTTACCGACAAGTCACTTTACTCATACCATAATGCATGATCCCGTGACCAGACACTTGGTCACTTTGAGCTCATTATGATGATGCATTACTGAGTGGGCCCAGAGATACCTCTCCGTCATACGGAGTGACAAATCCCAGTCTCGATCCGTGTCAACCCAACAGACACTTTCGGAGATACCCGTAGTATACCTTTATAGTCACCCAGTTACCTTGTGACGTTTGGTACACCCAAAGCACTCCTATGGTATCCGGGAGTTACACGATCTCATGGTCTAAGGAAAAGATACTTGACATTGGAAAAAGCTCTAGCAAAACAAACTACACGATCTTGTGCTATGCTTAGGATTGGGTCTTGTCCATCACATCATTCTCCTAATGATGTGATCCCGTTATCAATGACATCCAATGTCCATAGTCAGGAAACCATGACTATCTGTTGATCAACGAGCTAGTCAACTAGAGGCTCACTAGGGACATGTTGTGGTCTATGTATACACACGTGTATTACGATTTCCGGATAATACAATTATAGCATGAATAAAAGACAATTATCATGAACAAGGAAATATAATAATAATCCTTTTATTATTGCCTCTAGGGCATATTTCCAACAGTCTTCCACTTGCACTAGAGTCAATAATCTAGTTACATTGTGATGAATCGAACACCCATAGAGTTCTGGTGTCGATCATGTTTTGCTCGTGGAAGAGGTTTAGTCAACGGATCTGCGACATTCAGATCCGTATGTACTTTGCAAATATCTATGTCTCCATCTTGAACATTTTCACGGATGGAGTTGAAATGACGCTTGATGTGCCTGGTCTTCTTGTGAAACCTGGGCTCCTTGGCAAGGGCAATAGCTCCAGTGTTGTCACAGAAGAGAGTGATTGGCCCCGACGCATTGGGTATGACTCCTAGGTCGGTGATGAACTCCTTCATCCATATTGCTTCATGCGCTGCCTCCGAGGCTGCCATGTACTCCGCTTCACATGTAGATCCCGCCACGACGCTGTGCTTGCAACTGCACCAGCTTACTGCTCCACGATTCAACATATACACGTATCCGGTTTGTGACTTAGAGTCATCCAGATCTGTGTCGAAGCTAGTGTCGACGTAACCCTTTACGACGAGCTCTTCGTCACCTCCAAAAACGAGAAACATATCCTTAGTCCTCTTCAGGTACTTCAGGATATTCTTGACCGCTGTCCAGTGTTCCTTGCCGGGATTACTTTGGTACTTTCCTACCAAACTTATGGCAACGCTTACATCAGGTCTGGTACACAACATGTCATACATAATAGACCCTATGGCTGAGGCATAGGGGATGACACTCATCTCTTCTTTATCTTCTACCGTGGTCGGGCATTGAGCCGAGCTCAATCTCACACCTTACAATACAGGCAAGAACCCTTTCTTGGACTGATCCATATTGAACTTCTTCAATATCTTATCAAGGTATGTGCTTTGTGAAAGACCTATGAGGCGTCTCGATCTATCCCTATAGATCTTGATGCCTAATATGTAAGCAGCTTCTCCAAGGTCCTTCATTGAAAAACACTTATTCAAGTAGGCCTTAATGCTGTCCAAAAGTTCTATATCATTTCCCATCAAAAGTATGTCATCTACATATAATATGAGAAATGCTACAGAGCTCCCACTCACTTTCTTGTAAACGCAGGCTTCTCCATAAGTCTGCATAAACCCAAACGCTTTGATCATCTCATCAAAGTGAATGTTCCAACTCTGAGATGCTTGCACCAGCTCATAAATGGATCACTGGAGCTTGCATACCTTGTTAGCATTCTTAGGATCGACAAAACCCTCCGGCTGCATCATATATAGTTCTTCCTTAAGATAGCCATTAAGGAATGCCGTTTTGACGTCCATCTGCCATATCTCGTAATCATAGTATGCGGTAATTGCTAACATGATTCGGACGGACTTCAGCTTTGCTACGGGAGAGAAGGTCTCATCGTAGTCAACCCCTTGAACTTGCCGATAACCCTTAGCGACAAGTCGAGCTTTATAGATGGTAACATTACCATCCGCGTCCGTCTTCTTCTTAAAGATCCATTTGTTTTCTATCGCTCGCCGATCATCGGGCAAGTCTGTCAAAGTACATACTTTGTTTTCATACATAGATTCTATCTCTGATTGCATGGCTTCAAGCCATTTGTTGGAATCTAGGCCCGCCATCACTTCTTCATAGTTCAAAGGTTCACCGTTGTCTAACAACATGATTTCCAGGACAGGGTTGCCATACCACTCTGGTGTGGAACGTGTCCTTGTGGACCTACGAAGTTCAGTAGAAACTTGATACGAAGTACCTTGATCATCATCATTAATTTCCTCTCCAGTCTGTGTAGGCACCACAGGAACATTTTCCTGAGCTGCACTACTTTCCGGTTCAAGAGGTAGTACTTCATCGAGTTCTACTTTCCTCTCACTTACTCCTTTCGAGAGAAACTCTTTTTCCAGAAAGGATCCTTTCTTGGCAACAAAGATCTTGCCTTCGGATCTAAGGTAGAAGGTATACCCAATGGTTTCCTTAGGGTATCCTATGAAGACGCATTTTTCCGACTTGGGTTCGAGCTTTTCAGGTTGTAGTTTCTTGACATAAGCATCGCATCCCCGAACTTTTAGAAATGACAGCTTAGGTTTCTTCCCAAACCATAATTCATACGGTGTCGTCTCAACGGATTTAGACGGAGCCCTATTTAAAGTGAATGTAGTTGTCTCTAGAGCGTATCCCCAAAATGATAGCGGTAAATCGGTAAGAGACATCATAGATCGCACCATATCCAATAGAGTGCGATTATGACGTTCGGACACACCGTTACGCTGAGGTGTTCCAGGCGGCATGAGTTGTGAAACGATTCCATATTTTCTTAAGTGTGTACCAAATTCGTGACTTAAATATTCTCCTCCACGATCTGATCGTAAGAATTTTATCTTTCGGTCACGTTGATTCTCTACTTCATTCTGAAATTCCTTGAACTTTTCAAAGGTCTCAGACTTGTGTTTCATCAAGTAGACGTACCCATATCTACTTAAGTCATCAGTGAGAGTGAGAACATAACGATATCCTCCGCGAGCCTCAACGCTCATTGGACCACACACATCAGTATGTATGATTTCCAATAAGTTGGTTGCTCGCTCCATTGTTACGGAGAACGGAGTCTTGGTCATTTTGCCCATGAGGCATGGTTCGCATGTGTCAAATGATTCATAATCAAGAGACTCTAAAAGTCCATCAGCATGGAGCTTCTTCATGCGCTTGACACCAATGTGACTAAGGAGGCAGTGCCACAAGTATGTGGGACTACCGTTATCAACTTTACATCTTTTGGTATTCACACTATGAATATGTGTAACATTACGTTCGAGATTCATTAAGAATAAACCATTGCCATTGGGGCATGATCATAAAACATATCTCTCATATAAATAGAACAACCATTATTCTCGGATTTAAATGAGTAGCCATCTCGTATTAAACGAGATCCAGATACAATGTTCATGCTCAAACTTGGCACTAAATAACAATTATTGAGGTTTAAAACTAATCACGTGGGTAAATGTAGAGGCAGCGTGCCGACGGCGATCACATCGACCTTGGAACCATTCCCGACGTGCATCGTCACCTCGTCCTTCGCCAGTCTTCGCTTATTCCGCAGCTCCTGCTGTGAGTTACAAATATGAGAAACGGCACCGGTATCAAATACCCAGGAGTTACTACGAGTGATGGTAAGGTACACATCAATTACATGTATATCACATATACCTTTAGTGTTGCCGGCCTTCTTGTCCGCTAAGTATTTGGGGCAGTTCCGCTTCCAGTGACCCTTCCCTTTGCAATAAAAGCACTCAGTCTCAGGCTTGGGTTCATTCTTTGACTTCTTCCCGGCAACTGGCTTACCGGGCGCGGCAACATCCTTGCCGTCCTTCTTGAAGTTCTTCTTACCCTTTCCCTTCTTGAACTTGGTGGTTTTATTGACCATCAACACTTGATGTTCTTTCTTGATTTCTACCTCTGCCGACTTTAGCATTGAAAATACTTCAGGAATAGTTTTCACCATCCCCTGCATATTGTAGTTCATCACAAAGCTCTTGTAGCTCGATGGGAGCGACTGAAGGATTCTGTCAATGACCGCCTCGTCCGGGAGGTTAATGTCCAGTTGGGACAGGCGGTTGTGCAACCCAGACATTTTGAGTATGTGCTCACTGACAGAACTATTTTTCTCCATCTTACAACTATAGAACTTGTCGGAGACTTCATATCTCTCGACCCGGGCATGAGCTTGGAAAACCATTTTCAGCTCCTTGAACATCTCATATGCTCCGTGTTGCTCAAAACGCTTTTGGAGCCCTAGTTCTAAGTTGTAAAGCATGCCGCACTGAACGAGGGAGTAATCATCAGCACGTGACTGCCAAGCATTCATAACGTCTTGGTTCTCTGGGATGGGTGCTTCACCTAGCGGTCCTTCTAGGACATATGCTTTCTTGGCAGCTATGAGGATGATCCTCAGGTTCCGGACCCAGTCCGTATAGTTGTTGCCATCATCTTTCAGCTTGGTTTTCTCTAGGAACGCGTTGAAGTTCATGTTGACATGAGCATTGGCCATTTGATCTACAAGACATATTTTGCAAAGATTTTAGACTAAGTTCATGATAATTAAGTTCATCTAATCAAATTATTTAATGAACTCCCACTCAGATTTGACATCCCTCTAGTCATCTAAGTGTTACATGATCCGAGTCGACTAGGCCGTGTCCGATCATCACGTGAGACGGACTAGTCATCATCGGTGAACATCTCCATGTTGATTGTATCTTCCATATGACTCATGTTCGACCTTTCGGTCTCTGTGTTTCGAGCCATGTCTGTACATGCTAGGCTCGTCAAGTTAACCTAAGTGTTTTGCATGTGTAAAACTGTCTTACACCCGTTGTTGTGAACGTAGGAATCTATCACACCCGATCATCACGTGGTGCTTCAAAACGACGAACTTTAGCAATGGCGTACAGTTAGGGGGAACACTTTCTTGAAATTATTATGAGGGATCATCTTATTTACTACCGTCGTTCTAAGTAAACAAGATGCATAAATATAATAAACATCACATGCAATTAAATAGTAGTGACATGATATGGCCAATATCATATAGCTCCTTTGATCTCCATCTTCGGGGCTCCATGATTATCTTCGTCACCGGCATGACACCATGATCTCCATCATCATGATCTCCATCATCGTGTCTCCATGAAGTTGCTCGCCAACTATTACTTCTACTACTATAGCTAACGATTTAGCAATAAAGTAAAGTAATTAGATGGCGTTAAATCATTGACACACATGTCATACAATAATTAAGACAACTCCTGTGGATCCTTCCGGTTTTCATACTCATCGACATGCAAGTCGTGATTCCTATTACAAGAACATGATCTCATACATCATAATATATCATTCATCATCCATCACAACTTTTGGCCATATCACATCACAAAGCAATTGCTGCAAAAACAAGTTAGACGTCCTCTAATTGTTGTTGCATCTTTTATGTGGCTGCAATAGGGTTCTAGCAAGAACGTTTTCTTACCTACGAATAACCACAACGTGATTTGTCAACTTCTATTTACCCTTCATAAGGACCCTTTTCATCGAATCCGCTCCAACTAAAGTGGGAGAGACAGACACCCGCTAGCCACCTTATGCAACTAGTGCATGTCAGTGGTGGAACCTGTCTCACGTAAGCGTACATGTAAGGTCGGTCCGGGCTGCTTCATCCCACAATACTGCTGAAGCAAAATAATACTAGTAGTGGCAAGAAAGTTGACAACATCTACACCCACAACAGATTTGTGTTCTACTCATGCAATAGAGAACTACGCATAAACCTGGCTCTGATACCACTGTTGGGGAACGTTGCATAAAATAAATTTTTTCCTACGTTCACCAAGATCAATCTATGAGTTCATCTAGCAACGAGAGAGAGAGGAGTGCATCTACATACCCTTGTAGATCGCGAGCGGAAGCGTTCAGGAGAACGGGGTTGAGGGAGTCGTACTCGTCGTGATCCAAATCACCGGAGATCCTAGCGCCGAACGGACGGCACCTCCGCGTTCAACACACGTATGGTCAGCGTGACGTCTCCTCCTTCTTGATCCAGCAAGGGGGGAGGAGAGGTTGATGAAGATCCAGCAGCACGACGGCGTGGTGGTGGATGCAGCAGGGATCCGGCAGGGCTTCGCCAAGCGGCTACGGGAGGAAGAGGTGTAGCAAGGGGGGAGGGAGGCGCCAGGTGTCAGGGTGCGGCTGCCCTCCCACCCTCCCTCTTTATATAAGGACCCCAGGGGGGCACCGGCCCTAGGAGATGGGATATCCTGGGGGGCGGCGGCCAAGGGGGGAAACTTGCCCCCCAAGGCAAGTGGAGGCGCCCCCTCCCCTAGGGTTCCCAACCCTAGGCGCAGAGGGGGGCCCAGGAGGGGCGCACCAGCCCACCAGGGGCTGGTTCCCCTCCCACTTCAGCCCATGGGGCCCTCCGGGATGGGTGGCCCCACCCGGTGGACCCCCGGGGCCCTTCTGGTGGTCCCGATACAATACCGGTGAACCCCGAAATTTTCCCGATGGCCGCAACTCGACTTCTCATATATAATTCTTTACCTCCGGACCATTCCGGAACTCCTCGTGGCATCCGGGATCTCATCCGGGACCCCGAACAACTTTCGGTTTGCTGCATACTAATATCTTTACAACCCTAGCGTCACCGAACCTTAAGTGTGTAGACCCTACGGGTTTGGGAGACACGCAGACATGACCGAGACTGCTCTCCGGTCAATAACCAACAGCGGGATCTGGATACCCATGTTGGCTCCCACATGCTCCTCGATGATCTCATCGGATAAATCACGATGTCGAGGATTCAAGCAACCCCGTATACAATTCCCTTTGTCAATCGGTATGTTACTTGCCCGAGATTCGATCGTGGTATCCCAATACCTCGTTCAATCTTGTTACCGGCAAGTCACTTTACTCGTACCGTAATGCATGATCCCGTGACCAGACACTTGGTCACTTTGAGCTCATTATGATGATGCATTATCGAGTGGGCCCAGAGATACCTCTCCGTCATACGGAGTGACAAATCCCAGTCTCGATTCGTGTCAACCCAACAGACACTTTCGGAGATACCCGTAGTATACCTTTATAGTCACCCAGTTACCTTGTGACGTTTGGTACACCCAAAGCACTCCTACGGTATCCGGGAGTTACACGATCTCATGGTCTAAGGAAAAGATACTTGACATTGGAAAAAGCTCTAGCAAAATGAACTACACGATCTTGTGCTATGCTTAGGATTGGGTCTTGTCCATCACATCATTCTCCTAATGATGTGATCCCGTTATCAATGACATCCAATGTCCATAGTCAGGAAACCATGACTATCTGTTGATCAACGAGCTAGTCAACTAGAGGCTCACTAGGGACATGTTGTGGTCTATGTATTCACATGTGTATTACGATTTCCGGATAATACAATTATAGCATGAATAAAAGACAATTATCATGAACAAGGAAATATAATAATAATCCTTTTATTATTGCCTCTAGGGCATATTTCCAACACATCCTACTCATGGTCACATTTTGTCGAAACCTAATGTTAGAAGCAATCATAACTTATGTTGTAGTTAGTGTGTTTTTTCGCCTTAGAGAGTTGTTCTTCTAAAAAAATTATATATGAAAGGAATAAACATGCTGCCACCAACAAATGTATTTTGGACTGAAATACATCTAAGATACATCCATCTCAGCGACAACTAATATGGGGCAGAGAGAGTGCAATATATTTCAGTTAAAATGGTGATTTTATCTGAATTAGAAGTTGGACGGCCAGCTAAAAGTTTGCATCTCTACCATTCAAAATTAATCCTAAAAGTTTGCATCTCTACCATTCGAAATTAATCAATCTGGAAGCTAAAAGTTGTTGGTTGTCCTAGAGAGGTTGTGATGAACGTAGATATGTTAATGAAGTATGTGTGTATTGGAGGACCACTCACCCATCTTTATGATGCCAAGTTGGTGATAGTTCATGCCTTTGCGGTGTTACTCCCTCCGTTTTTAAATACCTAGGTATTCATATTCATTAGAACAAGCGTTTGACCAAAAGTTATTCTAGTAACATACTGCATAAAATTGATGTTATCAGTTTCATATTTGAGGTACTTGTTTACGGTTATGATTTTGTATCAACAGCTTGTGGTAACAAATTGACACACTTGGTATTTTGAAATAGAAGGAGCATTTCAAACTTTTGATTAAACCTGCCTTCTCGCAAAAAAAGAAAAGAAATAGAAGGAGCATTTCAAACTTTTGGTTAAACCTGCCTTCTTTTTACATATCATTATCTTCATGTTCTTCAATAGTATGTCAGCCCCGAGGACTTGCATATAAAACAGAGGGAGTATTTCAAAAAAAAATTGGTAAAAAACGCCTTTTTTTTGCCGGTAAAACCGCCTTCTTTTTTACCTCTCATTATCCTCAAATTATTCAATAGTATCTCAAATAGTTGCCTGAAGCGGCCATACAAATTTACGTACATTTGGAAATTCTTAAGCAGGCAGGCATAGTGATGAGCCTTGACTGCCTCACAGTAGCCCACTGTGGTGCAGAGGCAGAGGATGACTCCCGCCTAGAGATTGCTATGGTCCAAACGTCACTCCTCCTCTAGCGGGACTCGCAAAACCAAGGCGCAATCATAAAAAAATGGCCGGAATTCGAGGCGCTGCATCGCTAAGCTAAGCTCTCCCCCTCCCTCCCTCTCTTCTGCCACTGTCGCCGGTGGAGGACTCTCCCAGCTTCCACGGTTCCTCCTCTCATTTCCGCCTCCCCCTTCACGGCTTCACCCACACGAGGCCACTACCACCACCTCGCAGCCCCGTCCCGTCAGGTTACTGCTGCTACTTGCTCAACTGATCAGAGTGTCAGGACATTCAGAGATCCTAGCTACCTTGTTCTTCTTCCTCTGCCCGTTCTTGACTCGCTTCTGTTGGTGACAGTGGCGGCGTCGGAGAAGGAATCCCCTTGCTTCTTCCTCTTCGGCGGTGTGAGGTGGGTGATGCGCCAGGAAGCAGCACCGGCGGTGCACGGCGGTTGATGGTGGCGGATGGAGAGTAGGCGAGGAGGAGGAGGAGGGCCGGCAGCGGCCGCAGCGGCGGCGGGCGACCCGCGCGGGCCGATGCCGGGTTTCGGGGCTCCTCAGCACACCATGTAAGTCCCCGCGCCGCCACCCGCGACCAACCCCATCTCTCCAGTTCTTCCTTGTCCCATTTGCTTGCTCGCTCATTTCTGCATGCTCCGTCTCCGTGTTGTCTCACTCGCTTTCCTGCGCTCCACGGTGCGATTACGAGCCCTGATTGCCGATTAATTAATTGATCATGGCGCCGGGGCGCCGCTGATTGCTGCTCCTTTCCAGGACGGGAAGGAAAAGCGGGCCGCTTTTCCCCTCTGATTAGCTCTTGTCGATGTGGAGTGTCATGTGGCGACCTTTAGCTCGAGTGCCGTGATGATTAGAGGGGCAGAGCAGCTTTGCTAGTAGCACTAGTAGTAGTAGTAACAGGGATTTGGCTGCTGCTGTTCGTGTGTCTCGTCTCGGGAGGGAGAAGAAGGAGCAATGATTGCCGCGAGGCCTCGCTCTCGCTGCTGCTGCTGCTGCCTGGGGAGGTATCATTGATTCGTTTGGGCGTGCATCATTAACTCTCCAGGGGGCTCATCACTGATCTCTGGGAATCAGTGGTACTCCGGTAGGTCCAGATCTTCAGAAAAAGGCAAAACACATGCAGGTTGGGCATGCACGTTTGGGGTTGAAGTTAAACTCATGGAGTAATAATTTGAACAAAGCACTACTACGTGTAGGAGTGTAATACATTGTGTGTGTAGGGGGTGGGGTGGGTGGGGGTCTGTCATGATCTTCAGATTTTTTTTGAAGAAACTATGCTAGTATGCGTTTGTGGACCAGAACCAAATATATTTATCACACGTTCGAGCGGTCCCTCTTGATGGTTGGTGCAGATACATAAGTCTGCGACCGATGCAATTGAATGAATGGCAGGGTGATTCTTCCAAAGGAAAAACATATAGAATGCATCATGGCAATTACTGAATCGACAGTATGGGATGGGCATAGGATGTAGTACTATGTGATATCCAAGACAAGAATAAGAAATGAGATGGGCTTTGTTGCAGGCTCATACTCCCTCGGTCCCAAAAGAAGTGTCTCAAGCTTAGTGCAACTTTGTACTAAAGTTAGTATAAAGTTGAGACACTTAATTTGGGACGGAGGGAGTACTATTTTCTTAGCTTTGTTTGACTGTGGTGAAAGTTTCTTGCAGCCCAACAAATGTGAACGTCATGCAGCCTTCTCGAGTTGCTGATTTCGGGGCGCTCGCGCACTCTGCTGGATTCAGAATAGAAGATCTCGCTAATTTCAGTACAAGTATGTCGCTCTTTTCTCAATCGATAGCGCTAGAAACTTACCGGCTCCACTGATTTTAATTATGGACCCTGTACACTTTTCTGCTTGTGAAAAATTCACAACTTCATATAGATTTCAGTGAGTAGCACCGTCGATATTCATGATTACTAAAGCTTACTGGTTTCTCCTTTGTTTGCTGATGTTCAGATAATTTATTCAATCTGAAGCCAAATACACATGCATATACCAGTGACCCCCTTCAGTTTGGAAATTACGGAAAGGTACCAGTGACAAGTCAGAGCCCCAATTATTAAGTGTTATTCCATCTACATTAGGGATTGATGCAGTTTTTGCACTCCAAATTGCAGTCCATTTCTCCGACTGATCTAGCTACTACGGCGGCGGCAGCAGCAGCGGTAACAGCAGTTGATCCTCAGGCACTACTACAGCAAAAGGGAGTGCAACCAAATCTAGTAGCTTTAAGAACTCATAACAATGATAACTGGGGAGAGTCAAGTATGGCTGATACAAGTCCTAGGACTGATACATCAACGGATCTGGATATAGACATTGATGAACGCAACCAAATGGTACCTACTATTCTCAGCTCAATTTTTTGTCAGACTGTCTCATTGTGATTGCGCACTTGATATTGAACTTTTCATACTCTCAGGTTTGGAGATCGAAATTTTGTTTCCAAAATGTTTGTTTCCTTGCAATTAAAGATTGGACATTTGCTTCATTTCGACGTGCTTATTGATAATATGTGTTCGAGAGAGGAAAAAGGTCCTATGTGTATCCAGGATGGTGCCAATGTCATTTCAAGTAGTAGCACCATTATCTTCACATGTAGCAGCCTAGTTGCCTATAACTAACTGAATTTAATTCTCATTAACACAATTGCTGAAAAATACTGTTGCGTTTTTTTTTAATTCTCTTTATGCTTACTGTTTTAGTATGAGCGATCAGCTTATGCTGAAGGATATTGGTTTAATGATTATCCTCTTAACAGTTTGAACAAGGACAGCTTGCTGCCCCCACAGCTTCTGATTCTAGCGACAAATCAAGGGACAAATTAGATCATAAGGTACAGTTAACACTAAATATCTGATGCTTTGGTCACATGCTGATCCATTGTTTAAAGATATAAGTTTCATTACCAACAGTCACTTCGCCGTCTTGCCCAAAACCGTGAAGCTGCTAGGAAAAGCCGTTTGAGAAAGAAGGTGAGCCTGTATATTCTTAAAATGTTCACTCATATCAGATTCCATTTGTGATGTGCTCACATACTGTGGTAGCATGGTAGATCGTTTAGAAAGTGTATGAGGTATCATTTCATCCAAAAGCTTTAGTACTACGTAGCATGGATTTGTGCTAGGCAATCTTTGTGAGCCTAACACATGATTTTGCTTCAGTGGTAGATTTGGTTGGCAAACTTTATTGTTATCATCTTAACCCTGCCTATTTCACCATTTGGCTTTGACAGGCATATATCCAAAACCTGGAGAGTAGTAGATTGAAACTTACTCAACTAGAGCAAGAGCTTCAGCGTGCTCGTCAACAGGTATATGCTCTACATTTCCATACAGGATCCATCGGAAGTTTCTTGGGTTAAACATCCACCCCTTTTGTTTGACCAATGTATACTTCTCCAGGGCATCTTCATTTCATCTTCAGGGGATCAGTCTCAGTCAGCGAGTGGAAATGGTAATATTCTTTAAGTATTAGATTGGTATCAGCAGTATTATACTGTGTACTGTATTTTTTTACGGGGCTTTTGTTTGTCCTTTGCTTGGGTGCTCCTTAGAATGTGGTAGATAAAATAAGCTAGATACAACCACAAGATGCAATTATCAACTGATTTGTTGGCCTTTGGTGAGTAAAGATTTCTAGTTTAGGTGGCTTCAGATCATCTTACACAATAACAGTAACAAGTATTGTATCTTGTAAAGATTACTAGGTTACATACATTATCCTTGGCCTTTGGTGAGGCCCGATTTTTGTGCCATAATTCTGTCAGTGCCTTTTATGTTAATGTTCTGTAATTTGTAGGAGCTGTGGCATTTGACATGGAGTATGCCCGATGGTTGGAGGAACATAACAAGCATATAAATGAGTTGAGGGCTGCAGCCAATGCACATGCTGGCGATGATGATCTTCGGAAAATTGTTGATAGCATCATGTCGCAGTATGATGAATTTTTCAGGCTCAAGGGTGTAGCAGCCAAAGCAGATGTTTTCCATGTGCTGTCGGGAATGTGGAAGACCCCTGCTGAGAGGTGCTTCATGTGGTTAGGTGGCTTCAGATCATCCGAGCTCCTTAAGGTACCAATTTGATACGATTTATGTTACAGATACAATTAAATTCCTTAACCAGGGCCCAACCTAGTGAGTGGTTTTCTTTCTGCAGCCCTTATGAGCATGTCAAGATGATTAGCTTGTGTTCAATATATAGTTACCATGTCTCCGTCTATACTTTAATACCGACATTTCTGTTGCAGTTACTGGCAGGTCAACTAGAACCTCTTACTGAGCAGCAGCTTACTGGCATATGCAACCTGCAACAGTCTTCTCAACAAGCTGAGGATGCTCTTTCTCAAGGGATGGAGGCATTACAACAGTCACTTGCAGAAACCCTAGCATCTGGATCCCTGGGCCCCGCAGGATCTTCCGGTAATGTTGCAAGCTACATGGGGCAGATGGCAATGGCCATGGGAAAACTTGGCACCCTAGAAAACTTCCTCCGACAGGTAACCTACACAAACCGTGCAGTCGCTCTTTCCTCTGCTTAAGTTGCCATATTGCCTGAGGTGTTTTGGGCAGACTATTTGGGGAGTTAGAATGTTGTGATATGCTCTGGTCCTTATTTTGGAGAATAGAATCTGAGCTAGGGTGGTGTGGGGGTTGCGTGTTCTCACCACTCAGACCGAGTTCTTAGCTCGAATTGCCCTTTTTCTACTTCATTACTAAAACATGTGCTTCCTTCATAGCACGCTCCATTTCTTTTGCAATTTTCTTAAAAAAAATTCTGGAGAATAAATTTAGGTGCTTCCAAATGTTACTGAGCTTTCAGCTGCACATTTTCACTTGAACTGACACATCATTGAATAAGGGGGGATAGCAAGAAAGCATACAAAACATATATTAAATTTGTATTCAACTGGTGATGAACTGTGCAACAATGTCTTGTCTGCAGGCTGATAATCTGCGGCTCCAAACCCTTCAGCAGATGCAACGCATATTAACCACTCGCCAGTCTGCACGAGCTCTGCTTGCAATAAGCGACTACTTCTCTCGGCTACGCGCTTTGAGTTCACTTTGGCTTGCCCGTCCACGGGAATAAATTGAATCGATTCATAAATAGCATAATAATATTAGGTACTGCATCTTGAGTGTTGCATTAGCCAGCCCCATAGGAATTCAGGTATTCCTTACTCCCTAGATTCTTCACAATGTTGTTGTATTGGCGAGAAATTTGGATCAGAATCATGTGATGAATGTTTACGGCAAATGTTCAGTGGATATTGCTGCCTGTAGATGACATCAGATTATCAACTATCGAACAAGTTCGTACCATTTTTGAAAACATTGGGGATGTACATACTTGCAGAATAACTTGAGATCTTATGATGTGATGTGCTTGTGGACTTGTGGTGTATAATCACCTAAATAAACGATACAGCCTGATGAGGTGACATGTTATCAGATTCATAAACATCTCGACATCGGTTCTGTTCTTTCGAGGAAAGGCCAAGTTACTTAATGGATCATGTTTTTTTTTGAAATGGAACAGTATATTCCACTCACAGTGGAGTACCCATCAGGAAGCCCTTCAGGCCACGGTAGCCTGGGCTTCATGGATCATGCTTCATACACTAATGTGTGATGAACTGTTTAAAAAGAAGTGTGATTCTCCTCATTCCCTTTTTAGTGGGGATGTATCATGCTTATTATGGTAGAAAATTTGACCATTCAAGTTATCAGCGTGATATGGTGAAACTCCCAAAGCTTATTTGACATCATGATATGGCAAAGCTTGAGTGAATTTGCAATTTCCCCAATCAGAAATGTGATTTGTATGTTTGCAAGAAAATACTTGTATGGATAATTAATTTTACAATTTCATCTATACCCGAATCTGGATATAAACGAGGCAGATTGTATGTACAAGGAAGCTACACATGGAGCAGACGGCGTTCACCTTTAGGTGCAATTTGTTCTTGAACCAGATAGGATAGTGATAGAGTCAGGGGTGCCATGAGACCAGCCGTGGAACACGCAGTTAAGCAGCAGCAGCCTCACCACGTCTTACAGGTGCTCGGAGGGAAGCCCTGTAGACGGCATCCGACTTGTCAAGGCCGTCGAAGAGGTAGCCGAAAGGCGGCGTCCTGACGTATCTTCCTGCACCGGGCACGGCGTTCAGATTGCCATCCTCCCACACCACTCGCCCTCTTGAGATGGTCACCTCTACCATTCCCTACACCAATTAGACAGAAACATCCACAGGTTGGATCTCGAGTTTTATGTCGGATTAACAGTTGTGAGCAACGAGGGGACAACCTTTCCTTTTCTGCCCTCGTACACGCTTGTGTCGGACCTCGAATGGTGCGTGCGCGCGCCCATTGCGAAGCTCCTCTTGGGGTTTAGGATGATGATGTCTGCATCAGATCCCTCAAGGATTGCTCCTTTTCGCGGGTATATGTTGAAGATCTTGGCACTGAAAAGATTAGAGAGTAGTATGCATCATTATACTTTAAAACTGTTTGCTTCTTGTTTTGTTTTTCTGATTTTGTTTTGATGTAGTTATAGAATTTCTGCACTACCATTCTGTGCTTGTCACTCTCACATAATCGGTGACAGTGATCTTGCCGGTCTCCTGTACATATATTGAATGAAGTCAGAAAACAGAAATACCAGCAATAGAACCAACTTAGTACCCATCACGAGAAACAACATTTGAAATCAAAACTTACCACCATGCTATCCCAAATTATATGCATCCGTTCTTCAATTCCTGGGATCAAGTAATGAAAAGAGAGATGCCTTAGCCAGCTTCCATTTGCAACGACACAACATACAGTTTCCTTTGTTCAAGCCCTATGGCTTACCATTTACGCCATTGGGAATCTTCCTGAAATCATAAGCACCGAAAGCTTTCTGAGTGGAATTGAAGGTGCAATGATCAGTTCCCACAAGCTGCACAGGAACAAAGAACAGTTAGGTGCTTATTCAAGGGATGTTTCCGTCTCCATAGTAGACAATGTACAAACAATATTTCAGAAAATAATATTCCTTTTATAATTTACCGCCTCGAACAATCTTCAAGCAGAGGCTAAACACCAGCTTGAAGCGCTTTATTTTACGGACTCCACGACTTCACACTTTAGGAAATTAAGGTGGGATTCTGGATTCAAGCGTGTCACCTGTAATATTCCTGATGAAAGAGCAGCTTGAAGTAATTTATTATGCCCTGCTTCCCGGATTGGAGGACTCATCACATACCTAGAAGCATGATATGAAGTGAGAGGAACCACAGCTACATAAACATATACTGATTGTGTGTGTTCTATTTACTTTGAAGCAGTTGCAAAGTCAGGATCCCAAAGCCAAGAATCATCAAGGACTAGCCCAGATACCACAGGTTCCCCGATGACTCTCTGCCCTGCAAAGTTTGAGCTTACATCAGCCTATAGTTTGTTTCACAATTTGACACGCGTTGAAAATTTAAATCAACTTAGTACTTAGGTTTAGGGTATGATCAATCCCATGGGACCACTCAGTTCTGAAGCCCCAACAAGTTATTTTGGGACCGACCCAGTCCTGATTTTTTTGTACAAAGCCGAAGCTAGCCAATGTTCTGAAAGTAAATGTTCATAAAATAACTCTGGCTTCTTTTGCATTGATGAGGAACTTGTTTGAACCAAATGGTCAGGCATCATACCTTCTCTTTTAGCCTTGGCAATCTCCTCCATTGCATCAGTGCTCATCACATGAACAACATACAGCGGTGTATTGACGAATTTTGCTAATCGAATTGCCCGTGAAGTTGCTTCGCCTTCCAACTGCAGAAAAGAAGAGAAACTTAATTGACTCATCACTACCTTCCTGTGAGAGGAAAGCACAAATTTCATGTTAAAGCTATTTCATCAAGGGACTTGAATTTTGTCAAGAAAACATGAACCCGTCAAGACAAAGGAATTACAACTGGAGGTCTTGAGAGAGCATGCCCTTCTGGACCAGTTATCCCAAGGTCAATCATCCGCTGCTGTCCCTCAGCAACAGCATCCCCGTTCTCTGCATGAACCATAGCCAGTGCACCAAGAGACTTGCATTTCTGCAAGCCTTGAAGGAGGAGGTCGTCCGTCACCATCAAGGAACCTTTATATGCCATGAAGAACTTGAAAGAATTGATCCCTGAAAATTTGGCACAGAGGATCTTCGTCATGTCACGATATGTAACAGAATAATCCAAGAATGCAGAAGAGAGTATGCACCCACCATGTTCCTTGACCATCACTTCCATTTCCCTCGAAACCTCATCATTCCACTTGGTAATGGCCATGTGGAATCCATAATCAATAGCAGCCTTTTCTGCTTTGTGTTTGTAGGATTCCAAGCCCGCAGTCAAGTTCCCATTCACTGGAATGACAAAGTCGATGTGCATTGTTGTCCCACCAGCCAGTGCTGCGGCATGACCACTATAGAAGTCATCTATGGTTACAGTTCCCATGAACTCCATCTCCAGGTGGGTGTGCGGGTCAATTCCACCTGTGATATTTCCCAGAAGCCTGATGAACTGATGATAAACAAGTAGCAGCTGAATTTTTTTTTTTTGACCCGGGCCATAACCCCTTTCCATTAAAGATATAACGGAAATACAAAGTTCACCACACAAGACCCAACAAAACGAACTACAACATAAGGAGACTAGAAAGGGGTAAGGCGAGATCAACGCATCACTGGGAAACCCGCTACAAGCACCCGTCATCGAGCAGCTCATCGCGGGGCGAAAACCCAGTGACACCTATCATCACGCAAAACCACTAGACCTAACAGAATCAGGCAAACTCCAGCAGGAGCTAAAACAGTCTCACAGAGTCCACATCACCATGCCCTTGGGGCAAAAGCACTCGCGCAGAAGTAGAGTGAAAGTAGTAGCTGAATTATTGATATTCAGAACTATGGCAAGAAATCACCTGGCATGACGTATTTTCCGGTTGCATCGATCACTCTGACATTATCGTCACCAACCTACAAGTGATATGAGAACATAAGAGGAGTAATTGGCAAGGTTGGACAGCAAAGGGAGGACACGATTTCATCAGAACATTTCACTTCATGCCAAAACAGAAAGAAAAATAAGGTCAGCAGTCCAAATCTACTGTTTACTGTCCCTGCAGGTTCCCATCGGTACTTTTCAAGTTTACCGTGAGATTTTGTAGTGAGCTAGCAGTGTCAGTTCGCCCTAAAATAAGCAGCGGCAGCAATCCCAAAGCACCCAAACTGGTATCGTACTCGTACAGGTGTGCGCAGCAGAGTGGCTCCTTGGTCTCAGAGGTCAAACCTCTGCCTCCCCGATCACAAGATTCTGAAAGAACGAATCTCCCAAACGCAGAGCTAGAACTCACCGGGATGTTCGGCCGGACGGCGACGACGACGCCGTCCTCGATGTAGACGTCGGCCTCCTCCGCCCGGTGCGCGTTCACCACCGTCCCGCCCTTGATCAGGATCCTCGTGCCGTCCCCTCCTCCTCCGCAGCCGCCGGCGCCTCCTCCCGCGGCCGCGCAGAACTTCACGCGCGCGCCCAAAATCCAACCGCGTAAGAAGAAAACCAACCAAAGGCAATCAAACTAGAAACAAACATGAGACGCAGCGGGGCGCCCACCTCATGTGCCGGGTGAGACGCCGCGACGGCGACGGCAACGAGAAGGGTGAAGAGGAGGCGGAGGCGGAGGCGGAGGCGGCAGGGCGTCGCCATGGGTCCGGCCACCACTTTCCAACTCCTGCTAGCCGCGATTCGCTCGCAAATCGCAGCAGAGAAGTAGTGGCACTAGTTTGTTGGTTTGTTTCACGCCTTCTCCCTCTTTGACAGCGGAGCGTATCTTGTCTAACAGAAAAGCTCCGGATTGGCTGGTGCGGCCCCAATGTATCCGGATAATCTCCTCCACTCCACGGGCTGTTGACTTGCAGAGCCCAGGCACCAATGGCAGATTCATCGGGGTCATTTTCACGGTGTGCCGTAACAGAGCCGATGATTCTGTGGATTGATTCTCTCAGACCAAGTCCTGCATGTGCTTTAGACCAAGTTCTTTACAGAGGGAGTATTTATCAGGGAGCATCCATTGAGTGGCCAGTGGGCAGCCAGGCAACATGCAGCACAGGAGATGCTGCGTGCTGCAAGGACAGCTAAACCAGCGAAATCATATACAGGCCAGCAAGTAAGGTGGCATCATGGCGCTTCTGCATATCTCATAACCTGCTGCATCCGTTGAAGAACTTTCTCAGTCGGCTTGATACGAGAAGGTGCCAGACAAAGATCCTTCTTCTAGTAGTACTATACCTTGGCGTAACCTAAAAAAACGCCGGAATAGCAACTCTTCTTGGCATCCGCAGAACCTTCTGTCAAGAAGATTCCAAACATGCCAATGATCATCCCTGATGTTGCCAAGTCAGGAGTGACCCCAAAGCACATTTGATCCCCACCTTAGGCCAAGCAGAAGCCAGTCATCACTTCATCAAATAACTGTAAGAGGTCTTTCTTTGTCAGCTCAGCTCATGGAGTGTGTTCTGCATACACTCCAGCAATCTCCCCTTCGTTGGTGGAGAATCAAAGGTGGTTACGACTATCTTCAGAGTTCAAATAAAGGCAGAAATTCACCTGAATCAAACAAGAAAGTTACTAATATAGTGATCATATCTTGGAAATACCAAATAGGCTTCAACTCTGATATACTATTTATATATGAAAAATATTTAAGACAAGTTTCAGCTAAATCAAACAACAAAGTTCTGGTATAATGAATCGTATCTTGGGCAAGCCAAGTTTTGGTGGCGTAAACTTCGGGCTTGAACCAAACACACCCTAACACCTCCAGGCATCATATCCTGGAGCCTAGAGGAAACATTGATTTCCCTCGGAAAAAAAATTTGATCAGCAGAATGTTTATTTTTTCACTGAAAGTGCCAAAAGTAAAACAACAGCAGCATCCCCATGAAAACTTTTATGTATATCCATGGCAGTCATTCCATTAAACAAATCGGATCTACAACTAAGATATTGAAGGAACGCATCTTTGCACAAGGCATAAAGAAGGCTATATATGTTTGATTCCCATTATATTTGTATAAATTGACAACTGTGGCACGTACCTAATCATTTAGAAAAGATCCTGCGTTTCCTATGGCGCAGCCAAATAATTTTTATTACATATTCCGTGTTTTCAGTTCATATAGGATTTATTTAACATGCCATGACACCAAATTTCTGTATTTTCTGTTCTTGTGTTGCATTTTTGAAATCTCGCAAACCAAAGAGGCCCTTAGAATTAACTGCTCACTTGTTTTTCATTTTTGTTCAGTGTCACTTTGAAAGGAACCTGAATGATTAGGTCCTGTCACCCGCAGATAGTGAGGTGTGAAAGCCAAAAGTTAGGTACACCGTACACCATCCACCACCAGTCCACCAAAGGCTCTCTGTCCAAAGGAGCAGTTAAATATCTCCAAGCCAGGGGATGGTTCTTCTCCTGTTTATTAATCATTTTTGTTGACGATGAGTCTCGTGAGCTGTATTGCACGATCATAAGCAGAACCTTCTCCTAACATGACCAGGCATAGTTAGCCAGAGGCACACACACGCTTGCAATGTTCAGGTATTTAAACTTGTTACTGAAATTTTCATAAGACCTTTCTGGCTTTGTGCACCGGACTTGTACACTGTTAATGCAAATTGAACACTCCAACGAAGCAAGGAAGCATGTACATTATGTACCTGACTGCAGAACAGGCTTCACCACGTTGGTCTGACACGTACATAAACTGTCCAGGTCAAATCTTAGTTTCACATGGAAGAGAATCCATCAGTTGCTCGTTGCTACTGATGCCTAGGATAAGGAAAATGCATGGAAATGGTAAAGCACCTTCGGGTGAACAAGTCAACACGTCTGCAAAAGCACATAGTCCTCAGTCCTCACCAGTGTCTACTACTTTCAGCCTTTCTTCTCCTTCTTCCTTCTCACACAGATAAACAACTGAGAAACAAGGGAACAAGCTCCCATGGCAGCAGAGGCAATCTTAGGAGCCTTCATGCAAACCCTGTTCCAGAAATTATCCGAAGCACTTCTCGACCACTTCAAGTCTTGCAGGGGCATCCATGGCAAGCTGGAGAGCCTCTCCCAGATTCTCTCTCAGCTACATGCCTTCCTCGACGATGCCGAGGTGAAGCAGCTGGCAGACGCGTCCGTGCGGGGCTGGCTAGCGAAGCTCAAGGACGTCGCATACGACCTAGATGATCTTCTCGACAGGTATACAGCCAAGATTATGTATCTGAAGAAGAGGAAGGTGAAACTCTCCACCAAGGCAAGTGTCGGTTCCCCTTCTTCCTTCTTGCGTAGGAATCTGTACCAGTACAGGATAAAGCGTAAGATTAGCGGGATATTGGAGAGGTTGGATAAAATCGCAAGAGAACGTGACACGATTGGGCTCCAGATGTTGGGTGAAATGAGCAGGCGTGAGACGTCAGAGAGACCACAGTCTAGTTCTCTTGTGGATAGTTCAGCTCTGTTTGGCAGGGAGGGAGACAGAGAGGAAATGGTGAGGCTCATGCTATCTGATGATGGACACAGTTTGAGCAGTGTTTGTGTAGTTCCAGTTGTTGGTATGGGGGGACTTGGTAAGACCACTCTTATGCAGATGGTGTACAATGATGACAGAGTGAAAGAACACTTTGAGTTGAGGATCTGGATCTATGTGTCTGAATGTTTTGATGGGAGAAAGCTAACACAAGAAACTCTTGAGGCTGCTGCCTATGACCAATCCTTTCCTAGCACCAACATGAATATGATGCAGGAAACACTCTCCAGAGTATTGCGGGGCAAGAGGTACTTGCTTGTCTTGGACGATGTCTGGAATGAAGACTATGATAAATGGCTCAGCTACAGAGCAGCCTTAATTTCAGGAGGGCTTGGAAGCAAGATAGTGGTAACATCCCGCAATGAGAATGTCGGCAGAATCATGGGAGGGGTAGAGCCCTACAAGTTACAGCAGCTATCGGACGATGACACCTGGTCCGTATTCAAGAGCCATGCATTCAGGGATGGTGATTGCAGCACACACCCACAGCTGGAGGTGATAGGAAGGCAAATTGTGAAGAAGCTGAAGGGATTGCCTCTCGCATCAAAAGCATTAGGGAGCCTTCTCTTCTGCAAAGCAGATGAAGAGGAGTGGAAGGGGATACTAAGAAGTGATATATGGGAGCTACCAGCAGACAAAAATAACATATTGCCAGCTCTGCGGCTAAGCTACAACAATTTGCCACCACATCTCAAACAGTGCTTTGCATTCTGTTCCGTGTATCCAAAAGATTATGTATTCAGTAAAGAGAAGTTGGTTAAGATTTGGCTAGCACTTGGTTTCATCAGGCAATCTAGAAAGAAGATACTTGAGGATTCTGGTTATGCATATTTTAATGAGCTGGTAAGCAGGTCTTTTTTCCAGCCCTACAAGGAGAACTATGTGATGCATGATGCAATGCATGACCTTGCTATATCAGTTTCCATGGAACACTGTGAGCGATTTGAGGACGGGACAAGATACGACAATGCCATAAAGACTCGTCATCTTTCATTTCCATGCACCGGTGCCGGGACCAAGCATTTTGATCCACTGTATGGGTTTAGGAAGTTAAGAACACTAATTCTCATGCATGGATACAATTCTAAGATGTCTCAGTTCCCTGATGGTGTCTTTATAAAACTTCAATTCCTTAGAGTTCTTGATATGCATGGAAGAGGTCTTAAGGAATTACCAGAGTCTATAGGGAATCTGAAACAACTTCGCTTCCTAGATCTCAGCAGCACTGAAATAAAAACATTACCAGCATCTATTGTCAAGCTCTATAACTTGCAAATATTGAAGCTGAACAACTGCAGCTCACTAAGGGAAGTGCCACATGGCATCACTAAGCTCACTAATCTGCGCCACTTAGAGGGAAGCACAAGGCTACTGTTAAGGATACCAGGAATTGGAAATTTGATCTGCCTACAGGAATTAGAAGAATTTGTTGTCTTGAAACGCCCCGGGCACAACATCACAGAGTTAAGAAACATGGATCAGCTGCAAGGAAAACTTACCATTCGTGGCCTCAACAATGTGGCTGATGAAAAAGATGCAATTTGTGCGAAGTTGAAAACCAAAGAATATCTTCGAGCTCTACACTTTATATGGGATGAGGACTGTAAACTTACTCCTTCAGATCAGCAAGACGAAGTTCTGGAAGGCCTTCAACCACATATCGATATCAAGGAATTGATGATTAAAGGTTTTCCAGGGGCGAGGTTCCCGAGCTGGCTCGCTACTTCATTTCTTCCTAATCTGCAAACCACCCATATATGCAACTGCAGATGCACAGTTCTCCCGCCATTAGGCCAACTTCCTTTCCTCAAAAATCTCAATATAGCCGGAGCAACTGATGTGACACAAATTGGACACGAGTTCACAGGACTTGGACAAATAAAATGTTTTCCAGCATTAGAAGAGCTTCTGTTGGAAGATATGCCGAAGCTGGGAGAGTGGATTTTTGATGATGCTGATCAGTTGTTCCCTCAATTAACTGAACTTGGTCTCATCAATTGCCCCAAGCTGAAGAAGTTACCCCCAGTTCCACCAACACTTACAACACTGAGGATAGATGAAGCTGGACTTGAGTCACTTCCAGATCTTCAAAAAGAAGCTTGTCCGTCTTCTCTAACATTTCTATACATCAATGGTTGCCCGAATCTAACATCTCTGCGTGTAGGCTTGCTTTCACAGAATCTGACAGCCCTCAAGAGTCTAACAGTAGCCCACTGTGAAGAGCTTGTTTCGCTACCAGAAGAGTGTTTCCGTCCACTTACATCACTTCAGTTCCTGCACATCTACGAGTGCCCTTGCCTGGTACCTTGGACAGCCCTGGAGCGAGGCTTGCTTCCTGCTTCAGTTGAAGAAATCCGTCTAACATCATGCTCTCTGTTAGCACACGTACTTCTAAATGGCCTACAATACTGTCCTCGTCTCAAGCATTTTCAAATTTCTGACTACCAAATTGCTGACTACCCTGACATCAGTAACTTCCCACTGGAGCTTTTACCTCACACACTTCAGTTCTTAGACATATCACGCTGTGATGACCTCCAGTGTTTGCCTCCAAGTCTGCATAAAGTCTCCTCACTTGAAACACTACATATCTCCAACTGTCGTGAGCTTGAAAGCTTGCCAGAAGAAGGTCTGCCCAGGGGGCTCAAGGAGCTTTACATCAATCAATGCCCAAAAATTAAGCAACGATGCCAAGAAGGTGGACAGGACCGAGTCAAGATAGCTCACATCAGAGACATCGAGATTGATGGGGATGTTATTGTGCTTGAGCAGATATAGGAGGTGACACATTTCCTCATAATGACATTGATACTGCAATCATATTTTTTCCTCCAATTAGTCTCAATAAAGAGTTAAATTTCTGTTGCAAGCTGCAACTGTGATTAAATATCTAAACTGATGTGACGATGATTTTTCCATGAGCAAGCAGTTCGAGTTTATTTATCGCAACAGTCATAGGGTGGTTAACCAAACTAGTAGGAAAGAAACAAACTAGACCATCAAAATACTAAACATACTGCGAATGAATTCTTTTGATAAATCTCTTTGCAGATTGGTGATAGTAATTAACTACTAGAAAGTGATTAGTGGCCATGAGTGTAATAGTGTACTAGAAAGTACAAACCATGAAAAGAAGTAGTGTTATGAAGTCGTAGACATCTTGTTTACAGATCTGTAATATGTGCATTATAATTTAACACATGCTGAATACTCAGCTGAATCATCACACTTGTGCTTATCAGATTAGATCATTGCTTGGGTCAACTGAGGTTGCATGTGAGACCCATGCGCGATACAGTGTAGAAGGTTTCCAGACCACACTGCCAGAGTTTATCCCCCAGTTGCCCCTAAAAAGAAGAATTTATCCCACAATTGCAGCGACAATTTGGTTAAATTTAATCCTCTTCGTGACCATTTCTCCCCAGTTGTGCAATCTAGCATTCTTAATGTCGACTTGGCAGCACGCGCACGAATTGAAACTGCAATTTTTGTTGGCACGCAACGGGGGTTATTGGGTTAGGCTAGGGTACTCACATGTTGGTGTCGTGCAGGTTGGAGCGGGCAATGTGAACGGCGGCAGGATGAGAGAGCGACGGCGCGGGCGTCCTGGCTGCGGTTGCCTTTACGCCTCTCCTCCGACGAGGGGCAGACAGCGAGGCCATGTACCGGAGGTTGGCCACGGCCGCGGCCGCACGGTGGGCGGCGGGGTCGGGACAGACCTCAACAACAGTCGTGGCAAATTGCAGAAAACACCCTGCTCGTCACTCGCAACGACACATACACCCTTGGCCCCACCCAGGCAGCGAGTCGTCGCCTTTTCCCCCGAGCGAAACGGCGCGACCCCACCGGTGGTTTTAGTAGGGTTTGGACTCGCCGCTCAGCTCGGCTCCCATGGAGGCGGCGGAAGATGCAGGTGACGCCGGCGGCGGCCGCTCCACCGCCCGGAAGCTGGTGCCGTGGTCGAGCTGGGCGGAGTGGCGCTTCGTCCGCGACGCTATCTTCTCCCCCTACCCCGACCCTGGCGCCGCTCTTCGCAGGGTAGGTATCCCCCCC
>NC_041385.1:596039973-596047480 GCF_002162155.2 Triticum dicoccoides | reverse complement strand
AAAAAAAAATTGTCAGGCGAGTGGTGAGAAATCTGACTGTTTCGTTGGTGCAGATCGCGGCGTGGCGGAGCAGGGGCTGCCTCCCTATCCCCGTGGAGGTCACTGCGGCCCTCTTCGAGATAAGGCTGCGGGATCCCTTCTTCCGGTATGTTGTTTGGATGCATAGTTCCAACCTTTTTCTATTGCGTGTGGATGGATTTGGGACGAAGTTATATATGTGATAGAAAATTTTCCTCTAGGAATGGAGTGGCTTCAGATGATAAGCTGGAGTCAGACGAGATGCTCGCCTTGCTGTACAGTATGGCAATCATCAGGTGAGGAAATTTCTGGTGCTATTTTCGCCTTATGTGTGGAAACTGAATAGTACTGGTGATTTACTTGGGGGGAAATGAGCCAGTGGTGTTATCGCTGTGCCAAAGGAGAAACAACGCCTTTTATTTGCTGGGTTCAAATGCGTGACACATCTTGTTGTGCAAAGAGATGGACTGTGCAAGCAGTTTAGGGGAACAAATTAGTATTCGTGACTTGATGTTCTTAAAGCTGTTTTTCATATTTTTCATGTGGTCCAGAGATTCTTCATGAATAGGAGCTTTTGATGAAATAGCATAGTTTACTTCTGCAGATCATAGGAGCTTAATCATAGTCGTTCTGATGCAATTGAACTAGAGGCTGCTAGAAGTCTAGAACATACTTTGGTGTCAATATCTTGTGGTCCCCATTTCTACTTTTTTTTTTCTGGAACATGCGTCAAAACGCCGGTCTGTTGTATTTGATGAACGCCAAAAGACATGAAATCTAACCAACCACCCTGGTGGCACTAACCAATGTTTCTCTGCTTTAGTTTTTCTAGTTGATTTTGAAACTATCATATGTTGTTCACTTCCATCGTATTCTTCGGCTCAGTTTGTGGTTGCTGCCTGAACTGCGCTTATCCATTAAGCTGCTGTGAAAGAAAGTTGTGAAAAATATAGTGCTCTATTTATTATATCATACAAGTTAGATAAATTTTGTAAGCCGGCAGTTTCACTTTCCTCACATATGTTTGGAGCCATCTGTTTGCAACTTGATTGTACACAGCTATCCAAATACACAAGTATCCTGAAGCATCTCAACAAGATAATATTACCATAATCCAAAACAATGTCAAAAGGAGTCTTTGTATTCAGTTATGCATAATGCACTTCTATGGTCAGTACCAGCCTCATGTCTCAGAGGAAAAGAGTGCCCAACTTAGCACCAAGTTGCTAACAAGTAGTTACTAACACTGCAATCTAGATGCACATATCAACGTTACTGCAAATTCTTGCTTTTATTAGTTTTTCTTTCTGTACTGTAGAGCTCTAATGAGATTAAAAACTGAATGTATGCCTGATCAGGGAAAGACTTCAACAGCGATGACTATGTACAAGGCTTATTTTATACTTTTGTTTAATCTTATTCCCAGACTTGTAAATGGTTTTATGGAGAGCCCGCACAAGGAAACTGGTCGTTCAATATCTGATTTAGCTGAGACTGTTGGAGTACCACGAATTCTCGTTGACATTCGTCATGGTTAGTAAATTTTGTCTATTGCATCTAGATTATTTTGCACTATTCTATTTCAGTCCTAATGAAGATATATATATCGCATGCATGCAGAGAGTTCACATCGCGGCATCCCCTCTCTGCGACTGCTACATTTGGCAGCCATTAAGGTACACTCAGTTGATTGATTAGTATTTCTAGGACATCTAGCTAATTATTTTATTTATCTCTGGATGTTGGCTTTGGTATTAAATCAAATAACATAATTTTTAGAGTTGCTGGTATGTTTTGTCAGTGATTCTGCATCTTTAACAAATTGAGATTACTTTCAGGCATTTGATTGGTTGAAGTGTAATTACTGGGATTCCCAGACTAGTGCAATTCCTGATGTTCGACTAGAGCTAAACTCAGTATTGCATGACATCGCTCAGTCACTGAAGGGAAAAGATTCTGAAAATGCAAAATCAGGTTCCAAAAGGAAACGTGAGTATCATCATCCTGTAGCATGAACTCTGTTTTTTTTTAACCTAGCATGAACTCTGATTAAGCTTGGCACTTGGGCTTGTTCTGTTTCTTTGGGATATGGGTTGTCAGAGATAGATTTTCTCTACTTTGGTTTGCCATCAGATTTTTCTGTGTTCAGTAAGAGACTAATGCTTTCTTGATTACCAAATCTGGATTGAGTTACTGATATGTTCCATTAATCTGAATTGCCCAGAAGTATTACATATATTAATACTGGAATAACTGTTCTTGTCGTCATCTGTTTGCTGCCATCTATTGATCTGCTTTGTGAATATGCTCGAGTTAATTTGTTCTCCACCACCTGATAGTGACATGAATATCAATTACTTGTAGTATTTATGACAAAACAGTCAGTAGCGCTTCAAGCTATGACCGAATTATTTATAATTATAACTGTCTCTCAGCCCAATGTATCTCATGATCAGCATAGCTCGGTATTAATTGAGTTTTTTTCTCTAAATTGCAGGTTCCCAGAAACATATTTTAAATGCCATCAGATATGTACGTCGACTTTACTATACATGTCCCTCTGAGGCTGTCTCTGTTCTTTTGGAGTTTTGTCAGCTCGATGCCCCAGAAATCTCTGAAAACAGCGATGTACATCAATCTGATAGTTTGGATGTGAATCACTCATCTGATGTTCAAATTCGGAATCAAATATCAAATGGAGATATGAAAACCATCATAACAAAACTATCAGAAAAAGAACCAAGAGTGCTTCTTGGCTTACTAAAGTCCGTAATTGAAATGATTGAGGCCAGGAATGACCTTGAACACAAAGGTACTGCCCTGATATTTGGGTGTCCTAATTTCAGTTTTCTACCATCTCTGCAACCTTATTTCCTTGATTTATACCATGATTTGCTTCACATCACAATCCTGGACTGGATGGCTTGCTATGTTTTATTTCATTGTTCAAACTTGATGCTAGCATTTCTGTTCACGGCTCTTGTAGACTTTTGTTTGTACAGATATACCGGTCTCATTAGTTTCATTATATGTATAGGTGGATCATATGTATGCCTGCCAGCTGAGTCATCAACAATGAAAAACTTGTGCTCCCTGGTTCTATGGATTGTCACAAGCATAAAAGAGTTAAAGGATTCTGGCCGTATTGGACTTGTCCATGAGATAGGAGTACTCTCTTCGGACAGGAATGCGGTCCCTCGTTTCTGTCTCGCAAAACTTCTGCAGAAGTTCTTGAGTTTGCCCGTTATAGGTGAAAGATGCATTGCAGATGCAGCACTATTGTTGATTGAGATGGCCGGCAATAACAATGCGAAGGAGAAACTGAGGAAGCTTCCTTTGTTGTCCCTGCGAAGATCACCCAAAGATTGTACCCTCCTTGAATCCAGAATCTTGCCCAATGGACAAGAATCGGTTGAAAGCGCAACACAGAAGCTGGAAGCGTTCAAGTTGCAGTTGAGAAAAACAGATAATGCGAGTTTAGCTGAAAATGGAACTGAGGGGACGCTCAACACAAGCATGCCAGAGAAACGTAATAGGTGGTCTATAGCGAAGTCCTGGACCCCCTGTCCGCTAGGAATGATACCATGTTCATATAGTTCAACTGCTGTTCTGCCGGTCCTTGATGTCATTGATGATGAACTGAAGCATGACACAGCAGAACATGAAAATTTTGAGCCTGATGGTCAAATCGAAATTTTCGACTGCTATTCTCAACCGGAGCAGCAGTTGGATGGTGAAGGCATCCTAGAAATATCAAGATTACCACCTGAACATGGGATTTCTGATATGCCAGAATCGACCTTTGGTCTCAGGGGTACATTACTGGTTGGTGGCGTGTGGAAAAAGGTGACCGAAGAAGAGTTGCTCTCCATAAAGTCAAGCATGAAAATTTTGTTGTAATATTGGCTAGTTAATCTCCCTTCAGTAGTAAATTAGTTTTCTTCTTTATGCGCAAAAAAAAGTTAGTTTTCTTCTGAACAATCAAACAGTACTACAGCTTTTACTGGGGCATGACAAAACCCTCTTTAATCAGTTGTGCTCAGTTTCTTCACTATTTGAGATAACAGAGACTCTTTTTTTCTTTGACCTGAATTGAGATTCCTTCTGTTATCACTTGGAAAATGTTTTCAGTGCGAGTAACTAAATCTGTTTCTGGGCTCCCTCAAAAAGGAGACCAAATGTAAAAGTCCAACTTTTTTTCTTTGGCGGATACAACTAAAGTATCCACTGCGGGGACATCTCCTTGCTCATCTGACACGAACTCTCGCACGGGGCGATGCTCTTGCACGTCTTGTGCACAGCCCCGTTGAAGTCACGAGGATAGGCGCGGGAGCGCTGTTATGTGTTTGCGATCACCTTAATCTTAATACAACTTTGCACTAAAGTAATATAAAGTTGAGACATTTATTTCGGGACGGAGGGAGTATGTGTCTAGGACCACCAGTTTCAGGCTATGTGACTCCTACAAGAACGTGCTGACACCTCTATCTTCGAGTTTTCTAAGGATTCTTTTATTGACATCACATGAGCCATGGCGTACTTATGCATCAGACCCGGAAAGAACCGCAAGTAAAACCAGTGGGGCTGCTGTTCAAATTCCCGACGCATCATATTTCCGTGTACATCCTGATAGCTACCAAGCCACTCAAAAACTCAACTAAAAAAAACACGCCCCTCCTTGCTCAATTGTCCCCTCTGTCCCACGTTTTCTTCTTACCACTTCACTCCTGTAATACAATACGAAGTAGTCGGTTTATATCCACAGGATCAAGATGTTGAGTAACTCATTCTTCGGTAGCTCACCCGCCCACTAGTAATTCAATGTTTGTTGAAGGACGGCTGGGCAGGACACATTCAGAGATTTTTGCATATTCTAATCTTCACACTTGTCCTTGTCTTACTATCATTTCTATTCAATAGCGCAGTTTAATGTTCCCAACCGTGGAAGGGAGCTTTGTCCCTGCAAAGGTCCCCGTGCCCCTCTCCCTCTCCCTCTCGCCGATCTTTCCTACAAACCCCACTTGTAGGTTTCCAGCGCCTCCAACCACAACTAACTCTCGCCGCCGCCGCTCAGGTCGCCTACAACAAACCAAAGAAAGATGTGGAAGCGGAGGCGGGTTAGCTATGGATCGTGAGTATCTTGGACGTGCTACAGAGGGATGTGGAGCATGAGCATTGCCGCAAGTCGGCGGCCATCCAAAATCCTCTCCTCTACTCGACGCATAATGCAGTGCGACCCTAACCCCAGTTCTTGGGCTTCGTGCTCGTGCCGCTCAATATCGTACCGGTCATCGACGGCGCGGGGCTGGCGCATCAGGAGTTCGCCTTCTTCCTCCATGATCCTATTCCACTCACTTTCGGCACCATGCGCCTCTCCCTCACTCTTTCCTCTGACCTCTGCGACACATGCAATCTAGATGAGCAGGAATAGTTTGAGGAACTGGATGAGCAGCAATAGCACTATTGCTGATTAAGATGGCCGGCGATAACAACATGAAGGAGAAACTAAGGAAGCTTCCTTTGTTGTCCCTATGAAGATCACCCAAAGATTGTACCCTCCTTGAATCCAAAATCTTGTCCAATGGACAAGAATCGGTTGAAAGCGCAACACATAAGCTGGAGGCGTACAAGTTGCAATTGAGAAAACCAGATACCGCGAGTTCAGCTGAAAATGGAACCGAGGGAACGCTCAACACAAGCATGCTAGAGAAACGTACTAGGTGGTCTATAGCGAAGTCCTGGACCCCCTGTCCGCTAGGAATGATACCTTGTTCATATAGTTCAACTGCTGTTCTGCCGGTGTTTGATGTCATTGATGATGAACTGAAGCATGACATAGTAGAACATGAAATTTTTGAGCCCGATGGTCAAATCGAAATTTTTGACTGTTATTCTCAACCGAAGCAGCAGTTGGATGGTGAAGGCATCCTAGAAATATCAAGATCACCACCTGAACATGGAATTTTTTGATATGCCAGAATTGACCTTTGGTCTGAGGGGTACATTACTAGTTGGTGGCGTGTGGAAGAAGGTGACGGAAGAAGAGTTGCTCTCCATAAAGTCAAGCATGAAAATTTTGTTGTAATATTGGCTAGTTATTCTCCCCTCATTAGTAAAATATTTTTCTTATGTAAACGATCAAACGTTAGCTTTTACTAGGGCATAACAAAACCCTTTAATCAGTTTTGCTCAGTTTCTTCACTATTTGGGACAATAGAGATTTTATTTGTTACTACTATGTCTTGAGTAAAAAAAAACATGCCTACACTCCACGAACAATAGGGAATCATCTAACAGAGTCTTCTCGAGGAGAACATGGACCTTCCTTTTGTGTCTAGGACCATGAGTTTCAGCCTGTGTGATGCATATAAGGCGTGCTAGCCAATCAGCTCCTCGTGATGTGGGCTAGTGGTTCCTAAGGATTATTTGATCAGCCTCACGTGTACCATGGCGTACATGTGCATTAGATCCGGAAAGAACGGCAAGAAAACTGCCTGCGATTGCTGCTCGAATTCCCCATGCATCATATTCCCGTGTACATTCATCTAGCTACCAATCCAGTCAAAAACCATGCTCCGCTTATGCATGTTCTAATCTTCACACATGTCCTTGTGTGCCCATGATTTCCCTTCAATACCATAGTTTAAAGCTGCCAGCCATGGAAGTGAGGTTTGTCTAATGAATATCATGGGTAATCATGTTGTAGTAGAGCAGTATATTAATTTTGGCTGTTGTTTGGATATATCCATATCATGTGCCATTGCGTTGTCATTGTATATTGATGTTATCCTGACCCCTGGTCATAGCCATCGCAGTTAAAGACTTTCCCTGATCATGCAATTCAGTTTTTAAACAGTTTTCTATGTTCAATAAGAGATTACTAATGTTTTGTTGGTTACCAACTCTAGATTGAGGTACTGATATTCTCCATTAATCGGAACTGCCCGGAAGTATAATGTATAATGATGCTGGAGTAACTGTTCTTGTCGTAATTCGTTTGCTACCATCTACTACCTCTGGCTGTTTATTAGAGCATCTCTAGCGGACCTCTTAAACTGTCAAAACCGTAAAAAAAAAGATGTTCACAGTTTCGGTCGAAAAAATGATGCCTAGCAGCTCCTGTAAAATTTATTCGGCCTTAAACTTTTTAAAGGGCACTGAAAATCCATCCGCGAGAACCTTATATGTACAGTTTCGAAGGTAGTATACAGTTCAACCCGCAAACCGGTTAAACCTCGTCGGAGCAGACGCGCTGCCGCGGAACTGGCCGGAATCTACCCGGAACTCACCGGAATCCGTCGCCGCCTGTCGGAAGAAGCCGCCGCACGCAGGAATTTGCCGCCGCCAGTCCGAATTGTGGTCGGTTCGACCTCCACTGCCAAGGCAAGGCCGTCCACGGGCAAGGCGGAGCAGGCCACCGGCGGCCTGAATCAGGGCGGGGTGGTGCCGAAGAATGGCAGGGGGCCTGGGGAGCTCACTCGACCATGTC
>NC_041385.1:596008337-596039482 GCF_002162155.2 Triticum dicoccoides | reverse complement strand
CGAGGAGCGTGCGCGGCGGCGGGCGATGCCGGGCTTAATCGGGGATGGGCAGGGGCGCCAGGGAGCACGCGGTCGGGGCGGGCGGCGCCTGGGCGAGGCAAGGGTGAGGCACGCCGTGGCCGGAGACGGGCTTTGTCGGGACGGGAGGAAAATGGAAAAAAATAAAAAAAGGGCTATAGTTGGATACAGCTTCATTTACGAGATGTGTTCAGTCCGGGGCAATTTCACACCGTAAAAACGGTTTGCAATGCCCCTTATACGCGTTTTAAGGGTCGATTTTTAAGAGCAACTCTAGTAAACCCCGCAAAAGCCCAGACCTGCAAAATAACCGTCAAAATGCGGGCCGACAGTAAAAAATCCTGCCCGAACAGACCCCGCAAACGCGGCCGACCCGCAAAATTTTTTGAGGGGCGCGGCAAAAACTCGGCCCCAACCCGCATATTCGCGCCCCCCGGCCCGTCGGTGCCCTGCATATAGCGGGAGCGGTTGGTGAGGAGGACATTTCAACCCGCGCTTTTCCCCACCAACCACCTCCCTTCTCCCCCTCGCCCCGCCGCCGCCCAAGATTCCGGCGAAAGTGGCCGGCAGTAGCACACCGAAGGCCTCCACACGCACGAGACTGCCCTCCGCCCCCTCCCCCTCCTCCTGCGTCGGCGGGCCGGGACCTTGCGGATCAGCGGCGCTTCATCGCGGGCGGCCGGATTTGGCTTTCCCGGCTGCCGGCGGCTGCGCCAAGCTATGGAATGGTCGGGGAGCACCTCGCGCAACCCCAACAAAGGCTCATCACCGCATGCAGGTGCGTGTTTGTCCGCTCGCCGTTGCCGATGGTTTGCTGACACGAATTCGATCAGCCGGCTGTCCGCCGGGCTCGACCCTCGCGCAGAGTCTCTGTGGCTCGCCGATGCCACTCATACAGTGCGACAGCTGCCCGCGGACAGTGTTGCGGCTGACTTCAGGCATGCCGAAGCACCCCAGATGGGTGTTCTTCAAATGCGAAAACGACGGGGTACGTGTTGTTTTGCATTCAGCTCATTTCGATAGCTCATTATGTTTGCTCATTTCGAACATCATCATGCGTGTAGGAAGATGGATGCTCATTTTGGTTATAGGTGAAAGATGCATAGCAGATGCATCACTATCGCTGATTGATATGGATGACAATAACAACGTGAAGGAGAAACCGAGGAAGCTTCCTTTGTTGTACCTGCGAAGGTCACCCAAAGATTGTACCCTCTTTGAATCAAGAATCTTGTCCAATGGAGAAGAATCGGTTGAAAGCGCAACACAAAAGCTGGATGCGTTCAAGTTGCAGTTAATAAAACCAAATAATGCGAGTTCAGCTGAAAATGGAACCGAGGGAACGCTCAACACAAGCATGCCAGAGAAACGTAATAGGTGGTCTATAGCGAAGTCCTGGACCCCCTGTCCCCTAGGAATGATACCTTGTTCATATAGTTCCACTACTGTTCTGCCGGTCCTTGATGTCATTCATGATGAACTGACGCATGACACAGTAGAACATGAAAATTTTGAGCCTGATGGCCAAATCAAAATTTTCAACTGTTATTCTCAATCGGAGCAGCAGTTGGATGGTGAAGGCATCCTAGAAATATCAAGATCACCACCTGAACATGGGATTTCTGATATGCCAGAATTGACCTTTGGTCTCAGGGGTACATTACTGGTTGGTGGTGTGTGGAAAAAGGTGACCGAAGAAGAGTTGCTCTTCATAAAGTCAAGCATGAAAATTTTGTTGTAATATTGGCTAGTTATTCTCCCCACATTAGTAAAATATTTTTCTTATGCAAATGATCAAACATTAGTTTTTACTTGGGCATGACAAAACCCTCTTTAATCATTTTTGCTCAGTTTCTTCACTATTTGGGACAATGGTGATTTTATTTGTCACGACTATGTCGTAAGTAAAAAATATTCATGTCTACACTCCACAAACAAAAGTTAAAAAGCAAGGCGGATACAGGTAATAGGGAATCATCTAACAGAGTCTTCTCCAGGAGAACATCGACCTTCTTTTTGTGTCTAGGACCATCAGTTTCAGCTTGTGTGACGCATATAAGGTCCTGTTTGGATTAGCGTTTTCTTCAGGAAATACACGTCTCCACCGGCCAGGTTCATTCCAGCCGAAAAACACTCATGCCCACTAAAAATACACTTGTAAACCTTACACCTCTGTGTTGAATAACACCTATACCAAGCGCGCCCTAAGGCGTGCTGTTGATACATCTCCAACGTATCTATAATTTTGGATTGTTCCATACTATTATATTACTCCTTTTGGATGTTTATGGGCTTATTTTACACATTTATATCATTTTTGTACTAACCTACTAACCGGAGGCCCAGCCTGTATTGCTGTTTTCTTTGCCTATTCAGTATTTCGAAGAAAAGGAATATCAAACGTAGTCCAAACGGAATGAAACCTTCGGGAGCATGATTTTTGGAACAAACGTGATCCAGAGGACTTGGAGTGCAAGCCAAGAAGCAGTCGAGGTGACCCTGAGAGTGGAGGGCGCACCCACCCCCCTGGGCGCGCCCCCTATCTCGTGGGCCCCTCGGGCGGCCACCGACGTACTTCCTCCTCCTATATATACCCATGTACCCCGAAAACATCCAGGGAGCCAACAAAAAACAATTTCCACCGCCGTAACCTTCTGTATCCGCGAGATCCAATCTTGGAGCCTTCGTCGGTGCTCCGCCGGAGGGGGAATCAACCACAAGGGTTTCTACATCAACACCATAGCCCCTCCGATGAGTTGTGAGTAGTTTACCACAGACCCTCGGGTCCATAGTTATTAGCTAGATGGCTTCTTCTCTCTTTTTGGATCTCAATACCATGTTCTCCCCCTCTCTTGTGGAGATCTATTCGATGTAACTATTTTTGCGGTGTGTTTGTCGAGATCCGATGAATTATGGGTTTATAATCAAGTTTATCTATGAGAAATATTTGAATATCCTCTGAATTCTTTTATGTATGATTGAGTTATGTTTGCAAGTCTCTTTGAATTATCAGTTTGGTTTGGCCTACTAGATTGATCTTTCTTGCAATGGGAGAAGTGCTTAGCTTTGGGTTCAATCTTGCGGTGTCCTTACCCAGTGACAATAGGGGTTGCAAGGCACGTATTGTATTGTTGCCATCGAGGATAAAAAGATGGGGTTTATATCATATTGCATGAGTTTATCCCTCTACATCATGTCATCTTTCTTAATGTGCTACTCTGTTCTTATGAACTTAATACTCTAGATGCATGCTGGATAGCGGTCGATGTGTGGAGTAATAGTAGTAGATGTAGGCAGGAGTCGGTCTACTTGTCACGGACGTGATGCCTATATACATGATCATGCCTAGATAATCTCATAATTATTCACTTTTCTATCAATTGCTCGACAGTAATTTGTTCACCCATCGTAATACTTATGCTATCTTGAGAGAAGCCACTAGTGAAACCTATGGGCCCCGGGTCTATCTTTTATCATATAAGCTTTCAATCTACTTTTATTTGCATCTTTACTTTTCCAATCCATATTATAAAATACCAAAGATATATTTATCTTATCATACTATCTCTATGAGATCTCACTTTCGCAAGTGGCCACGAAGGGATTGACAACCCCTTTATTGCGTTGGTTGCGAGTTCTTTGTTTGTTTGTGTAGGTGCGTGGGACTTTTGAGGAGCCTCCTACTGGATTGATACCTTGGTTCTCAAAAACTAAGGGAAATACTTATGCTACTATTGCTGCATCACCCTTTCCTCTTCAAGGAAAACCAACGCACGCTCAAGACGTAGCAAGAAGGATTTCTGGCGCCGTTGCCGGGGAGGTCTTCTCTCAAGTCAAGACATACCAAGTACCCATCACAAACTCATTTCCCTCACATTTACATTATTTGCCATTTGCCTCTCGTTTTCCTCTCCCCCACTTCACCCTTGCCGTTTTATTTGCCCTCTCTTTCCCAATCTCCTCTCCTTTTCGCTTGCCTTTTTCTGTTTTCTCGTGTGTTAGATCGTTTACCTTGTCTTAATGGCTAGTCCTCCTATCCTTGTTATCACTCCCGAACATGAAATTCTTAATTTTCAGCAAAGGGAGGGAGAAAATTTAAAAGATGCTTGGCATAGAATTTGCAATGCTCAAAATAAATCTACTAGGAAGCTTTCTACTTCCGTACTTCTTCGCAATTTTTATGTAGGCATTACTCCTTGGAATAGATGCGTTCTTGATACCGTTACCGGAGGGGATTTCTTGAGTAGCCATACGTTTGATGCTTATAATGCCATGTTAGATTTGTTTGGCCCACCACCTCTTTTGGTTAATGGAACTGTTTTAACTTTGGAACATGTGATGCAACAACTTGAAATTATTGAAAATAAAATTGCCACTGTTGAGTTGATTGAAAATTTAGATAAAAAGATTCATAATCACATTACCCAATATGGATCTAGGGTTGGAGTTACTTTGAAATTTTTTTAAAGAGAAAGAACCTATAGTTAATGAAAAGATAGATCTAGACTCTGCAAGAATGGGTAAACTTGAGGATGTCATTACCAACTTAGGGTCAGCGTTTTCTTCCATGAAAAACACTCCAAATCCTCCTACAAAAACTGCCAAATTTATTTATGTTCCTAAAAATAAGGGTGAATCTTCTAGTAAAGGGAATGCGGATCTCAAATCAATAAGTGTTCATCCCAATTGTCTCTCTATCATTAAGGAACCTTTTGCTACGAATGAATTTCTTGATTTTTTGCCTAAGGGTTTAATCATTGCTAAAAAGGGAGAAACCGCTAAAAATTATAAGTGCTCTATTGAGGAATTGAGTGCCAAAGATGGCACTACTTAGATCTATCTTCGCTTTTATGCCTAGCTAGGGGCGTTAAACGATAGCGCTAGTTGGGAGGCAACCCAATTTTATTTGTGTTTTTTGTTTTTGTTTCTGTTTAGTAATAAATTTTGCATCTACCTTCTGTTTAGATGTGTTTTTATGTTTTAGTTAGTGTTTGTGCCAAGTAGAACCTATAGGATAACCTATGGTGATAGTTGATTTGATTCTGCTGAAAAGCAGAAACTTTGCGCGCAGGAAATTAGTTTTGTTAAATCACAGAAACGTGCTTTTGCGTTGATTCTTTTTGCTGTAGATCAATAGACAAATCTCCAGGACTTCCTCTTTTGGTAGGATTTTTAGAGTTCCAGAAGTTTGTGTTAGTTCCAGATTGCTATAGACTGTTCTGTTTTTGACAAATTCTGCTTTTCGTGTGTTGTTTGCTTATTTTGATGCATATATGGCTAGTATTAAGTAGTATGAACCATAGAGAACTTGGAATACAGTAGGTTTAACACCAATTTAAATAAAGAATGAGTTTGTTATAGTACCTTATGTGGTGGTTTTATTTTCTTTCACTAACGGAGCTTATGAGATTTCCTGTTGAGTTTTGTGTTGTGAAGTTTTCAAGTTTTGGGTAAAGATTTGATGGACTATGGAATAAGGAGTGGAAAAAGCCTAAGCTTGGGGATGCCCATAGCACCCCAAGATATTCAAGAATAGCCAAAAGCCTAAGCTTGGGGATGCCCCGGAAGGCATCCCCTCTTTCGTCTTCGTTCATCGGTAACTTTACTTGGAGCTATATTTTTATTCGCCACATGATATGTGTTTTGCTTGGAGCGTCTTGTACAATATTAGTCTTTGATTTTTAGTTTACCACAATCATCCTTGCTGTACACACCTTTTGGGAGAAGCCCACTTTATTAGAATTTGCTAGAATACTCAATGTGCTTCACTTATATCTTTTGAGCTAGATAGTATTTGCTCTAGTGCTTCACTTATATCTTTTAGAGCACGTCGGTGGCTTAATTTTGAAGAAATTGTTGATCTCTCGTGCTTCACTTATATTATTTTGAGAGTCTTTTAGAACAGCATATTTGCTATGGTTATAAATTTGGTCCTAGAATGATGAGCATCCAAGTTAGGTATAATAAAAACTATCATAGAAAGTGCATAAAACACTAGGATCAATTTGATGCTTGATAATTGTTTTGAGATATAGAGGTGGTAATGTTAGAGTCATGCTAGTGGGTAATTATGTAATTGAGAAATACTTGTGTTGAAATTGGCAAGTCTTGTAGCATGCACGTATGGTAAAAGTTGTGTGACAAATTTGTTGCATGAGGTGCTCTTTTGATTGTCTTACTTATGAGTGGCAGTCAGGGACGAGCGATGGTCTTTTCCTACCAATCTATCCCTCTAGGGGCATGCGTAGTAGTACTTTGCTTCGAGGGCTAAGTAGACTTTTGCAATAAGTATATGAGTTCTTTATGACTAATGTGAGTCCATGGATATACGCACACTCACCCTTCCACTTTGCTAGCCTATATTGTGCCGCGCAACTTTCGCCGGTATCATGCAACCATTATTTACCTTCCTCAAAACAGCCACCATACCTACCTATTATGGCATTTCCATAGCCATTCTGAGATATATTGCCATGCAACTTTCCACCGTTCTGTTTATTATCACACGCTTCATCATTGTCATATTGCTATTTGCATGATCATGTAGTTGACATCGTATTTGTGGCAAATCCACCTTCATAATTTTCATACATGTCACTCTTGATTCATTGCATATCCCGGTACACCGCCGGAGGCATTCATATAGAGTCATATCTTGTTCTAGTTTTGAGTTGTAATTCTTGAGTTGTAAATCAATAAAAGTGTGATGATCTTCATTATTAGAGCATTGTCCCAGTGAGGAAAGGATGATGAAGACTGTGATCCCCCCACAAGTCGGGATTAGACTTCGGACTTTACAAAAAGAAAAAAAGAGAAAAAAAGAGAAAGGCCAAAAAGAAAAAAAGGCCAAAGAAAAAAAGAGAAAAGAAAAAAAGGGGAAAAATAAGAAGAAAAAAAATAAATGAGAGAAAAAGAGAGAAGGGACAATGCTAGTACCCTTTTTACCACACTTGTGCTTCAAAGTAGCACCATGATCTTCATGATAGAGAGTCTCATATGTTGTCCCTTTCATATACTAAGTGGGAATTTTTCATTATAGAACTTGGCTTGTATATTCCAATGATGGGCTTCCTCAAAATGCCCTAGGTCTTCGTGAGCAAGCGAGTTGGATGCACACCCACTTAGTTTCTTTTGTTGAGCTTTCATATATTTATAGATCTAGTGCATCCGTTGCATGGCAATCCCTACTCACTCACATTGATATCTATTGATGGGCATCTCCATAGCCCGTTGATACACCTAGTTGATGTGAGACTATCTTCTCCCTTTTTGTCCTCACAACCACCACCAAATACCACCATAGAGCTATGTCCATGGCTTGCGCTCATATATTGCGTAAGAGTTGAAAAAGCTGAAGCGCGTTAAAAAGTATGAACCAATTGCTCGTCTCGTCATCGGGGTTGTTCATGATGGGAGTATGTTGTGTAATGAAAATGAAGCATGGCCTAACTATATGATTTTGTAGGGATAAGCTTTCTTTGGCTATGCTATTTTGATAGGACATGATTATTTGTTAGTATGCTTCGAAGCATTATTATTATTTATGTTTCATAAGCTTTTATCTTGAATCATTTGGATCTGAAAAATCATGCCACAATAAAGAAAATTACATTGAGAATTATGCTAGGTAGCATTCCACATCAAAAATTCCGTTTTTATCATTTACCTACTCGAGGACGAGCAGGAATTAAGCTTGGGGATGCTTGATACGTCTCCAACGTATCTATAATTTTTTATTGTTCCATGCTATTATATTACCCCTTTTGGATGTTTATGGGCTTTATTTTACACATTTATATCATTTTTGGGACTAACCTACTAACCGGAGGCCCAACCCCTATTGCTGTTTTTTTTGCCTATTTCAGTATTTCGAAGAAAAGGAATATCAAACGGAGTCCAAACGGAATGAAACCTTCGGGAGCGTGATTTTTGGAACAAACCTGATCCAGAGGACTTGGAGTGCAAGCCAAGAAGCAGTCGAGGCGGCCACGAGGGTGGAGGGCGCGTCCACCCCCTGGGCGCCCCCCCTATCTCGTGGGCCCCTCGGGTGGCCACCGACGTACTTCTTCCTCCTATATATACCCACGTACCCCGAAAACATCCAGGGAGCCAACAAAAAACAATTTCCACCGCTGTAACCTTCTGTATCCGCGAGATCCCATCTTGGAGCCTTCGCTGGCGCTCCGCCGGAGGGGGAATCTGTTGGAAATATGCCCTAGAGGCAATAATAAAATGGTTATTATTATATTTCCTTATACATGATAATTGTCTATTGTTCATGCTATAATTGTATTAACTGGAAACTGTAATACATGTGTGAATACATAGACCACAACATGTCCCTAGTGAGCCTCTAGTTGACTAGCTCGTTGATCAATAGATGGTTATGGTTTCCTAACCATGGACATTGGATGTCATTGATAACGGGATCACATCATTAGGAGAATGATGTGATGGACAAGACCCGATCCTAAGCATAGTACAAGATCGTGTAGTTCGTTTGCTAAAAGCTTTTCTAATGTCAAGTATCATTTCCTTAGACCATGAGATTGTGTAACTCCCGGATACCGTAGGAGAGCTTTGGGTGTACCAAACGTCACAACGTAACTGGGTGACTATAAAGGTGCACTACAGGTATTTCCGGAAGTGTCTGTTGGGTTGGCACGAATCGAGACTAGGATTTGTCACTCCGTATGACAGAGAGGTATCTCTGGGCCCACTCGGTAATGCATCATCATAATGAGCTCAATGTGACTAAGTAGTTAGTCACGGGATCATGCATTACGGAACGAGTAAAGTGACTTGCCGGTAACAAGATTGAACGAGGTATTGGGATATCGACGATCGAATCTTGGGCAAGTAATGTACCGATTGACGAAGGGAATTGTATACGGGATTGATTGAATCCCCGACATCGTGGTTCATCCGATGAGATCATTATGGAACAGGTGGGAGCCAATATGGGTATCCAGATCCCGCTATTGGTTATTGGCCGGAGAGGTGTCTCGGTCATGTCTGCATGGTTCCCGTGTTGGAAATATGCCCTAGAGGCAATAATAAAATGGTTATTATTATATTTCTTTGTTCATGGTAATAGTCTATTATTCATGCTATAATTGTGTTATCCGGAAATCGTAATACACATGTGAATACATAGACCACAACGTGTCTCTAGTGAGCCTCTAGTTGACTAGCTCGTTGATCAATAGATAGTCATGGTTTCCTGACTATGGGCATTGGATGTCATTGATAACGGGATCACATCATTAGGAGAATGATGTGATGGACAAGACCCAATCCTAAGCATAGCTCAAAGATCGTGTAGTTCGTTTAGCTAGAGCTTTTCCAAATGTCAAGTATCATTTCCTTAGACCATGAGATTGTGCAACTCCCGGATACCGTAGGAGTGCTTTGGGTGCGCCAAATGTCACAACATAACTGGGTGACTATAAAGGTCCACTACAGGTATCTCCGAAAGTGTCTGTTGGGTTGGCACGAATTGAGACTGGGATTTGACACTCCTATGATGGAGAGGTATCTATGGGCCCACTCGGTAAATGCATCATCATAATGAGCTCAATGTGACCAAGTGTATGGTCACGGGATCATGCATTATGGTACGAGTAAAGTGACTTGCCGGTAACGAGATTAAACGAGGTATTGGGATACCAACGATCGAATCTCGGGCATGTAACGTACCGATTGACAAAGGGAATTGTATACGGGATTGCTTGAGTCCTCGACATCGTGGTTCATCCAATGAGATCATTGAGGAGCATGTGGGAGCCAACATGGGTATCCAGATCCCGCTGTTTGTTATTGACCGGAGAGGCGTCTCGGTCATGTCTGCATGTCTCCCGAACCCGTAGGGTCTACACACTTAAGGTTCGGTGACGCTAGGGTTGTAGAGATATGACTATGCAGTAAACCGAAAGTTGTTAGGAGTCCCGGATGAGATCCCGGACGTCACGAGGAGTTACGGAATGGTCCGGAGGTAAATAATTATATATAGGAAGTGAAGTTTCGGCCATCGGGAAAGTTTCGGGGTTACCGGTATTGTACCGGGACCATCGGAAGGGTCCCGGGGGTCCACTGGGTGGGGCCACCTATCCCGGAGGGCCACATGGGATGAAGTGGGAGGGGAATCAGCCCCTGGTGGGCTGGTGCGCCCCCTTGCCCCCCTGCGCCTAGGGTTGGGAAACCCTAGGGGTGGGGGCGCCTCCACTTGCCTTGGGGGGCAAGCCACCCCCTGGCCGCCGCCCACCCTTGGAGATCCCATCTCCTAGGGCCGGCGCCCCCCTAGGGGGCCTATATAAAGAGGGGGGGAGGGAGGGCAGCCACACCCATGCTCTTGGCGCCTCCCTCTCCCCTTGCTACACCTCTCCCTCTCGCAGACGCTTGGTGAAGCCCTGCCGAGATCGCTGCTGCATCCACCACCACGCCGTCGTGCTGCTGGATCTTCATCAACCTCTCCTTCCCCCTTGCTGGATCAAGAAGGAGGAGACGTCTCCCTGACCATACGTGTGTTGAACGCGGAGGTGCCGTCCGTTCAGCGCTAGGATCTCCGGTGATTTGGATCACGACGAGTACGACTCCCTCAACCCCATTCTCTTGAACGCTTCCGCTCGATCTACTAGGGTATGTAGATGCACTCCTCTCTCTCGTTGCTAGATGAACTCATAGATTGATCTTGGTGGAACCGTAGGAATTTTTTTTATTTTCTGCAACGTCCCTCAACAGTGGCATCATGAGCTAGGTCTATGTGTAGTTCTCTTTGCACGAGTAGAACACAAATTTGTTGTGGGCGTAGATGTTGTCAACTTTCTTGCCACTACTAGTCTTATTTTGCTTCAGCGGTATTGTGGGATGAAGCGGCCCGGACCGACCTTACACGTACGCTTACGTGAGACAGGTTCCACCGACTGACATGCACTAGTTGCATAAGGTGGCTAGCGGGTGTCTGTCTCTCCCACTTTAGTTGGAGCGGATTCGATTAAAAGGGTCCTTATGAAGGGTAAATAGAAGTTGACAAATCATGTTGTGGCTTTCACGTAGGTAAGAAAATGTTCTTGCTAGAACCCCATTGCAGCCACGTAAAACATGCAACAACAATTAGAGGACGTCTAACTTGTTTTTGCAGCATGTGATTGTGATGTGATATGGCCAAAAGTTGTGATGAATGATGAATGATATATATATGTGATGTATGAGATCATGTTCTTGTAATAGGAATCACGACTTGCATGTCGATGAGTATGACAACCGACAGGAGCCATAGGAGTTGTCTTAATTATTGTATGACCTGCGTGTCAATGATTTAACGCGATGTAATTACTTTACTTTATTGCTAAACTGTTAGCCATAGTAGTAGAAGTAATAGTTGGCGAGCAACCCCATGGAGACACGATGATGGAGATCATGGTGTCATGCCGGTGACGAAGATGATCATGGAGCCCCGAAGATGGAGATCAAAGGAGCCATATGATATTGGCCATATCATGTCACTACTATTTGATTGCATGTGATGTTTATCATGTTTTCCATCTTGTTTACTTAGAACGACGGTAGTAAATAAGATGATCCCTCATAATAATTTCAAGAAAGTGTTCCCCCTATCTGTGCGCCGTTGCGAAAGTTCGTTGTTTCAAAGCACCACGTGATGATCGGGTGTGATAGATTCTAACGTTCACATACAACGGGTGTAAGACAGATTTACACACGCATAAACACTTAGGTTAACTTGACGAGCCTAGCATGTACATACATGGCCTCGGAACACAAGAGACCGAAAGGTCGAACATGAGTCGTATGGAAGATACGATCAACATGGAGATGTTCACTGATGATGACTTGTCTGTCTCACGTGATGATCAGACACGGCCTAGTCTACTCGGATCATGTATCACTTAGATGACTAGAGGGATGTCTAATCTGAGTGGGAGTTCATTACATAATTTGATTAGATGAACTTAATTATCATGAACTTAGTCTAAAATCTTTACAATATGTCTTGTAGATCAAATGGCCCATGTTACCCTCAACTTCAACACGTTCCTAGAGAAAACCAAGCTGAAAGATGATGGCAGCAACTATACGGACTGGGTCCGGAACCTGAGGATCATCCTCATAGCTGCCAAGAAAGATTATGTCCTAGAAGCACCGCTAGGTGAAGCACCCATCCCAGCGAACCAAACCGTTATGAACGCTTGGCAGTCTCGTGCTGATGATTACTCCCTCGTTCAGTGCGGCATGCTTTACAGCTTAGAACCGGGGCTCCAAAAGCGTTTTGAGCAACACAGAGCATATGAGATGTTCGAAGAGCTGAAAATGGTTTTCTAAGCTCATGCCCGGGTCGAGAGATATGAAGTCTCCGACAAGTTCTTTAGCTGTAAGATGGAGGAAAATAGTTCTGTCGGTGAGCACATACTCAAGATGTCTGGGTTGCACAACCGCTTGACTCAGCTGGGAGTTAATCTCCGGATGACGCGGTTATTGACAGAATCTTCCAGTCGCTTCCACCGAGCTACAAGAGCTTTGTGATGAAATTCAATATGCAGGGGATGGAAAAGACCATTCCTGAGGTATATTCAATGCTGAAATCAGCGGAGGTAGAGATCAAGAAAGAACATCAAGTGTTGATGGTGAATAAAACCACTAAGTTCAAGAAAGGCAAGGGTAAGAAGAACTTCAAGAATGACGGCAAGGGAGTTGCGGCGCCCGGTAAGCCAGTTGTCGGGAAGAAGTCAAAGAATGGACCCAAGCCTGAGACTGAGTGCTTTTATTGCAAGGGAAGTGGTCACTGGAAGCGGAACTGCCCCAAGTACTTAGCGGACAAGAAGGCCGGCAACACTAAAGGTATATGTGATATACATGTAATTGATTTGTACCTTACCAGTACTCGTAGTAGCTCCTGGGTATTTGATACCGGTGCGGTTGCTCATATTTGTAACTCAAAGCAAGAACTGCGGAATAAACGGAGACTGGCGAAGGACGAGGTGACGATGCGCGTCGGGAATGGTTCCAAGGTCGATGTGATCGCTGTCGGCACGCTACCTCTACATTTACCTACGGGATTAGTTTTAAACCTCAATAATTGTTATTTAGTGCCAAGTTTGAGCATGAACATTGTATCTGGATCTCGTTTAATACGAGATGTCTACTCATTTAAATCCGAGAATAATGGTTGTTCTATTTATATGAGAGATATGTTTTATGGTCATGCCCCGATGGTCAATGGTTTATTCTTAATGAATCTCGAACGTGATGTTACACATATTCATAGTGTGAATACCAAAAGATGTAAAGTTGATAATGATAGTCCCACATACTTGTGGCACTGCCGCCTTGGTCACATTGGTGTAAAGCGCATGAAGAAGCTCCATGCTGATGGACTTTTAGAGTCTCTCGATTATGAATCATTTGACACATGCGAACCATGCCTCGTGGGCAAAATGACCAAGACTCCGTTCTCCGGAACAATGGAGCGAGCAACCAACTTATTAGAAATCATACATACTGATGTGTGCTGTCCAATGAGCGTTGAGGCTCGCGGAGGATATCGTTATGTTCTCACTCTCACCGACGACTTGAGTAGATATGGGTATGTCTACTTGATGAAACACAAGTCTGAGACCTTTGAAAAGTTCAAGGAATTTCAGAATGAGGTAGAGAATCAACGTGACCGAAAGATAAAGTTCCTACGATCAGATCGTGGAGGAGAATATTTAAGTCACGAATTTGGTACGCACTTAAGGAAATGTGGAATCGTTTCACAACTCACGCCGCCTGGAACACCTCAGCGTAACGGTGTTTCCAAAGGTCGTAATCGCACTCTATTGGATATGGTGCGATCTATGATGTCTCTTACCGATTTACCACTATCATTTTGGGGATACGCTCTAGAGACAGCTACATTCACTTTAAATAGGGCACCGTCTAAATCCGTTGAGACGACATCGTATGAATTATGGTTTGGGAAGAAACCTAAGCTGTCGTTTCTAAAAGTTTGGGGATGCGATGCTTATGTCAAGAAACTTCAACCTGAAAAGCTCGAACCCAAGTCGGAAAAATGCGTCTTCATAGGATACCCTAAAGAAACCATTGGGTATACCTTCTACCTCAGATCCGAAGGCAAGATCTTTGTTGCCAAGAACGGGTCCTTTCTGGAGAAAGAGTTTCTCTCGAGAGAAGTAAGTGGGAGGAAAGTAGAACTTGATGAAGTACTACCTCTTGAACCGGTGAGTAGCGCAGCTCAGGAAGATGTTCTTGTGGTGCCAGCACCAACTGAAGAGGAAGTTAATGATGATGATCAAGGTACTTCGGATCAAGTTACTACTGAACTTCGTAGGTCCACGAGGACACGTTCCACACCAAAGTGGTACGACAACCCTGTCCTGGAAATCATGTTGTTAGACAACGGTGAACCTTCGAACTATGAAGAAGCGATGGCGGGCCCAGATTCCAACAAATGGCTTGAAGCCATGCAATCCGAGATAGGATCCATGTATGAAAACGAAGTATGGACTTTGACAGACTTGCCCGATGATCGGCGAGCGATAGAAAACAAATGGATCTTTAAGAAGAAGACGGACGCGGATGGTAATGTTACCATCTATAAAGCTCGACTTGTCGCTAAGGGTTATCGGTAAGTTCAAGGGGTTGACTACGATGAGACATTCTCTCCCATAGCGAAGCTAAAGTCCATCCGAATCATGTTAGCAATTGCCGCATACTATGATTATGAGATATGGAAAATGGACGTCAAAACGGCATTCCTTAACGGTCATCTTAAGGAAGAACTGTATATGATGCAGCCGGAAGGATTTGTCGACCCTGAGAATGCTAACAAGGTATGCAAGCTCCAGCGATCCATTTATGGGCTGGTGCAAGCATCTCAGAGTTGGAACATTCGCTTCGATGAGATGATCAAAGCTTTTGGGTTTATGCAGACTTATGGAGAAGCCTGCGTATACAAGAAAGTGAGTGGGAGCGCTGTAGCATTTCTCATATTATATGTAGATGACATACTTTTGATGGGAAATGATATAGAACTCTTGGACAACATTAAGGCCTACTTGAATAAGTGTTTTTCAATGAAGGACCTTGGAGAAGCTGCTTATATATCAGGCATCAAGATCTATAGAGATAGATCACGACGCCTCATAGGTCTTTCACAAAGCACATACCTTGATAAGATATTGAAGAAGTTCAATATGGATCAGTCTAAGAAGGGGTTCTTGCCTGTGTTGCAAGGTGTGAAATTGAGCTCGGCTCAATGTCCGACCACGGCAGAAGATATAGAAGAGATGAGTGTCATCCCCTATGCCTCAGCCATAGGGTCTATTATGTATGCCATGCTGTGTACCAGGCCTGATGTAAACCTTGTCGTAAGTTTGGTAGGAAGGTACCAAAGTAATCCCGGCAAGGAACACTGGACAGCGGTCAAGAATATCCTGAAGTACCTGAAAAGGACTAAGGACATGTTTCTCATGTATGGAGGTGACGAAGAGCTCGTCGTAAAGGGTTACATCGACGCTAGCTTCGACACAAATCTGGATGACTCTAAGTCACAAACCGGATACGTGTATATTTTGAATGGTGGGGCAGTAAGCTGGTGCAGTTGCAAGCAAAGCGTCGTGGCGGGATCAACATGTGAAGCGGAGTACATGGCAGCCTTAGAGGCAGTGCATGAAGCAATCTGGGTGAAGGAGTTCATCACCGACCTAGGAGTCATACCCAATGCGTCGGGGCCGATCAAACTCTTCTGTGACAACACTTGAGCTATTGCACTTGCCAAGGAGCCCATGTTTCACAAGAAGACCATGCACATCAAGCGTCGCTTCAACTCCATTCGTGAAAATGTTCAAGATGGAGACATAGATATTTGTAAACTACACACGAACCTGAATGTAGCAGATCCGTTGACTAAACCTCTCCCTAGGGCAAAACATGATCAACACCAAAATTCCATGGGTGTTCGATTCATCACAATGTAACTAGATGACTGACTCTAGTGCAAGTGGGAGACTGTTGGAAATATGCCCAAGAGGCAATAATAAAATGGTTATTATTATATTTCTTTGTTCATGGTAATAGTCTATTATTCATGCTATAATTGTGTTATCCGGAAATCGTAATACACGTGTGAATACATAGAACACAACGTGTCCCTAGTGAGCCTCTAGTTGACTAGCTCGTTGATCAACAGATAGTCATGGTTTCCTGACTATGGGCATTGGATGTCATTGATAACGGGATCACATCATTAGGAGAATGATGTGATGGACAAGACCCAATCCTAAGCATAGCTCAAAGATCGTGTAGTTCGTTTAGATAGAGCTTTTACAAATGTCAAGTATCATTTCCTTAGACCATGAGATTGTGCAACTCCCGGATACTGTAGGAGTGCTTTGGGTGTGCCAAATGTCACAACATAACTGGGTGACTATAAAGGTCCACTACGGGTATCTCCGAAAGTGTCTGTTGGGTTGGCACGAATCGAGACTGGGATTTGTCACTTTATATGAGGGAGAGGTATCTCTGGGCCCACTCGGTAAATGCATCATCATAATGAGCTCAATGTGACCAAGTGTCTGGTCATGGGATCATGCATTACGGTACGAGTAAAGTGACTTGCCGGTAACGAGATTAAACGAGGTATTGGGATACCAACGATCGAATCTCGGGCATGTAACGTACCGATTGACAAAGGGAATTATATATGGGATTGCTTGAGTCCTCGACATCATGGTTCATCCGATGAGATCATCGAGGAGCATGTGGGAGCCAACATGGCTATCCAGATCCCGCTGTTGGTTATTGACCGGAGAGGCGTCTCCGTGATGTCTGCATGTCTCCCGAACCCGTAGGGTCTACACACTTCAGGTTCGGTGACGCTATGGTTATAGAGATATGAGTATGCAGTAAACCGAAAGTTGTTCGGAGTCCCAGATGAGATCCCGGACGTCATGAGGAGTTCCGGAATGGTCCGTAGGTAAAGAATTATATATAGGAAGTGAAGTTTCGGCTATCGGGAAAGTTTTGGGGGTTATCGGTATTGTACCGGGACCACCGGAAGGGTCCCGGGGGTCCACCGGGTGGGGCCACCTATCCCGGAGGGCCACATGGGCTGAAGTGGGAGGGGAACCAGCACCTGGTGGGCTGGTGCGCCCCCCCTTGCCCCCCCCCCCCGCGCCTAGGGTTGGGAAACCCTAGGGGCGGGGTCGCCTCCACTTGCCTTGGGGGGCAAGCCACCCCCTGGCCGCCGACCCCCCTTGGAGATCCCATCTCCTAGGGCCGGCGCCCCCCTAGGGGGCCTATATAAAGAGGGGGGAGGGAGGGCAGCCACACCCATGCTCTTGGCGCCTCCCTCTCCCCTTGATACACCTCTCCCTCTCGCAGACGCTTGGCTAAGCCCTGCCGAGATCGCTGCTACATCCACCACCACGCCGTCATGCTGCTGGATCTTCATCAACCTCTCCTTCCCCCTTGCTGGATCAAGAAGGAGGAGACGTCTCCCTGACCGTACGTGTGTTGAACGCGGAGGTGCCGTCCGTTCGGCGCTAGGATATCCGGTGATTTGGATCACGACGAGTACGACTCCCTCAACCCCGTTCTCTTGAACGCTTACGCTCGATCTACAAGGGTATGTAGATGCACTCCTCTCTCTCGTTGCCAGATGAACTCATAGATTGATCTTGGTGAAACCGTAGGAATTATTTTATTTTCTACAACGTTCCCCAACATCCCGAACCCGTAGGGTCTACACACTTAAGGTTCGGTGACGCTAGAGTTGTTATGGGAAATAATATGTGGTTACCGAAGGTTGTTCGGAGTCCCGGATGAGATCCGGACGTGACGAGGAGCTCCGGAATGGTCCGGAGGTGAAGATCGGTATATTGGACGAAGGGTATTGGAGTCCGGAATTGTCCCGGGGGTACCAGGTGATGACCAGCGTGTCCGAAAGGGGTTTCGGAGGCCCCGACAAGCGTTGGGGGCCTTATGGGCCAAGGGGAGAGGGCACATCAGCCCACTAAGGGGCTGAGCGCCCCTACCACCGCATCACACGTAACCAGGAGAGGTGGGGGCGCCACCCCTATAGGGCAGCCGCCCCTCCCGGCTTGGGGGGCAAGTTTCCTAGGGGGTGGGGGCGCCCAAACCCATCTAGGGTTTCCCCTGTGGCCGCCGCCCCTCCCCTAGGGAACCCTAGGGCACCTCCCCCTCCTCCCTTCCCCCTATATATAGTGAGGGAGAGAGAGGGCAGCCGCACCCTTCCCCTAGCACAGCCCTCTCCCTCCTCCAACACCTCCGTAGTAGTAGTAGTGCTTGGTGAAGCCCTGCCGGAGAACCACGAGCTCCATCACCACCATGCCATCGTGCTGTCGGAGTTCTCCCTCAACTTCTCCTCTCCCCTTGCTGGATCGAGAAGGAGGAGATGTCCCCGGGCTGTACGTGTGTTGAACGCGGAGGCACCGTTGTTCGGTGCTTAGATCGGATTTCGCCGCGATCTGAATCGCTTCGTGAACGACTCCACCGACCGCGTTCTTGTAACTCTTCCACTTAGCGATCTTCAAGGGTATGAAGATGCACTCCCTCTCTCTCTCGTTGCTAGTCTCTCCATAGATTGATCTTGGTGATGCATAGAAAATTTTGAATTTCTGCTATGTTCCCCAACAGTGGTATCAGAGCTAGGTCTATGAGTAGTTTCTATGCACGAGTAGAACACAAGTTGTTATGGGCGTTGATTTTGTTCAATATGCTTAACATTACTAGTCCTATCTTGTTTCGACGGTATTGTGGGATGAAGCGGCCCGGACCGACCTTACACGTACACTTATGTGATACAGGTTCCACCGACTGACATGCACTTGTTGCATAAGGTGGCTAGCGGGTGCCAGTCTCTCCCACTTTAGTCGGATTGGATTTGATGAAAAGGGTCCTTATGAAGGGTAAATAGCAATTGGCATATCACGTTGTGGTTTTGGCGTAGGTAAGAAACGTTCTTGCTAGAAACCTATAGCAACCACGTAAAAAACTTGCAACAACAGTTAGAGGACGTCTAACTTGTTTTTGCAGCATATGCCGTGTGATGTGATATGGCCAAGAAGGACGTGATAAATGAAATATATGTGATGTATGAGATTGATCATATTCTTGTAATATTAATCACGACTTGCATGTCGATGAGTATGACAACCGGCAGGAGCCATAGGAGTTGTCTTTATTTATTGTATGACCTGCGTGTCACTGAATAACGCCATGTAATTACTTTACTTCATTGCTAAACCGTTAGCCATAGTAGTAGAAGTAATAGTTGGCGAGACAACTTCATGGAGACACGATGATGGAGATCATGATGATGGAGATCATGATGATGGAGATCATGGTGTCATGCCGGTGATGATGATGATCATGGAGCCCCGAAGATGGAGATCAAAAGGAGCAAAATGATATTGGCCATATCATGTCACTATTTGATTGCATGTGATGTTTATCATGTTTATGCATCTTATTTGCTTAGAATGACCGTAGTAAATAAGATGATCCCTCATAATAATTTCAAGAAAGTGTTCCCCCTAACTGTGCACCGTTGCGAAAGATCGTTGCTTCGAAGCACCATGTGATGATCGGGTGTGATAGATTCTAACGTTCACATACAACGGGTGTAAGCCAGATTTACACACGCGAAACACTTAGGTTGACTTGACGAGCCTAGCATGTACAGACATGGCCTCGGAACACAAGAGACTGAAAGGTCGAACATGAGTCATATAGTAGATACGATCAACATGAAGATGTTCACCGATGATGACTAGTCCGTCTCACGTGATGATCGGACACGGCCTAGTTGACTCGGATCATGTATCACTTAGATGACTAGAGGGATGTCTATCTGAGTGGGAGTTCATCAAATAACGATTAGATGAACTTAATTATCATGAAGATAGTCAAAAGGTCTTTGCAAATTATGTCGTAAGCTCACGCTTTAGTTCTATTGTTTAGATATGTTCCTAGAGAAAATATAGTTGAAAGTTGATAGTAGCAATTATGCGGACTGGGTCCGTAAACTGAGGATTGTCCTCATTGCTGCGCAGAAGGCTTATGTCCTTAATGCACCGCTCGGTGTGCTGAACCTCGAACGTCGTCTGTGGATGTTGCGAACATCTGACATACATGTTTTGATGACTACATGATAGTTCAATAATGTTAAACGGTTTAGAATTGTGTCGCCGAAGATGTTTTGAAACGTCACGGAACATATGAGATGTTCCAAGGGCTGAAATTGGGATTTCAGGCTAGTGCCCGCGTCAAGAGGTATGAGACCTCTGATAAGTTTCTTAACCTGCAAACTAAGGGAGAAAAGCTCAATCATTGAGCATGTGCTCAGATTGTCTGAGTACCGCAATCACTTGAATTGAGTGGGAGTTAATCTTCCATATGACATAGTGATAGTTCTCCAAAGTCACTGCCACCAAGCTACTAGAGCTTCGTGATGGACTATAACATATCAGGGATAGATATGATGATCCTTGAGCTAAGCGATGTTTGACACCGCGAAAGTAGAAATCAAGAAGGAGCATCAATTGTTGATGGTTAGTAAAACCACTAGTTTCAAGAAGGGCAAATGGCAAGTAGGGATACTTCATGAAACGACAAATCAGTTGCTGCTCTAGTGAAGAAACCCAAGGTTGAACCCAAACCCAAGACTAAGTGCTTCTGTAATGAGGGAACGGTCACTGAAGCAGAACTACCCTAGATACTTGGTAGATGAGAAGGCTGGCAAGGTTGACAGAAGTGTGTATTGGAGATACATTATATTAAATGTGTACTTTACTAGTACTCCTAGTAGCACCAGGGTATTAAGATACCGGTTCGGTTGCTAAGTGTTAGTAACTCGAAATAAAAGAGCTACAGAATAAACGAAGACTAGCTAAAGGTGAGATAACGATGTGTGTTGGAAGTGTTTCCAAGGTTGATGTGATCAAACATCGCACGCTCCCTCTACCATCGGGATCGGTGTTAAACCTAAATAATTGTTATTTGGTGTTTGTGTTGAGCATAGACATGATTGGATTATGTCTATCACAATACGGTTATTCATTTAAGGAGAATAATGGTTACTCTGTTTATTTGAATAATACCTTCAATGGTCTTGCACCTAAAATGAATGGTTTACTGAATCTTGATCGTAGTGATACACATGTTCATGCCAAAAGATATAAGATAGTAATGATAGTACCACCTACTTGTGGCACTGCCATGTAAGTCATATTGGTGTAAAACGCATGAAGAAGCTCCATGTTGATGGATCTTTGGACTCACTCGTTTTCTGAAAAGTTTGAGACATGCGAACCATGTATATTGGTATGTATGCATGAAGAAACTCCATGCAGATGGATCATTTGGACTCACTTGATTTTGAATCACTTGAGACATGCAAATCATACCACATGGGCAAGATGACTGAAAAGCCTCGTTTTCAGTAAGATGGAACAAGAAAGCAACTTGTTGGAAGTAATACATTTTGATGTGTGTAGTCCAATGAGTGCTGAGGCATGTAGTGGATATCGTTATGTTCTTACTTCACAGATGATTTGAGTAGATGTTGAGTATATTTACTTGATGAAAAACAAGTCTGAATTATTGAAAGGTTCAAGTAATTTCAGAGTGAAGTTGAAGATCTTCGTGACAAGAGGATAAAATGTCTATGATATGATCATAGAGATGAATATCTGAGTTGCGAGTTTGGTACACAATTAAGACATTGTGGAAATTGTTTCACAACTAACACCGCCTGGAACACCATAGTGTGATGGTGTGTCCGAACATCATAGATGCACCCTATTGGATATGGGGCATACCATGATGTCTCTTATCCAATTACCACTATCATTTATGGGTTAGGCATTAGAGACAACCGCATTCACTTTAAATAGGGCACCATGTAATTCCGTTGAGATGACACCGTATGAGCTATGGTTTAGAGAAACCTAAGCTGTCGTTTCTTGAAATTTGGGGCTGCAACGCTTATGTGAAAAAGTTTCATCCTGATAAGCTCGAACCCAAAGCAGATAAATACATCTTCATAGGACACCCAAAACAGTTGGGTATACCTCCTATTTCAGATCCGGAAGCAAAAGTGATTGTTTCTAGAAACGGGTCCTTTCTCGAGAAAAAGTTTCTCTTGAAAGAATTGAGTGGGAGGATGGTGGAGACTTGATGAGGTTATTGAACCGTCACTTCAACTAATGTGTAGCAGGGCACAGGAAGTTGTTCCTGTGGCGCCTACGCCAATTGAAGTCGAAGCTCATGATAGTGATCATGAAACTTCGGATCAAGTCAATACCAAACCTCGTAGGTCGACAAGGATGCGTACGACTTCAGAGTGGTACGTAATCATGTCTTGGAGGTCATGTTGCTTGACAACAATGAACCTACGAGCTGTGGAGAAGCGATGGTGGGCCTGGATTCTGACAAATGGCTAGAGGGCATAAAATCCGAGAGAGGATCCATGTCTAGAAACCAAAGTGTAGACTTTGGAAGAACTACTTGATGGTCGTAAGGCTATTGGGTACAAATGGATTTTAGAAGGAAGACGGACAATGATGGTAAGTGTCACCATTAAGAAAGCTCGACTTGTCGCTAAGATGTTTTTCAACAAGTTCAAAGAGTTGACTATGATGAGACTTTCTCACTCGTAGCGATGCTAAGAGTCTGTTGAATTAGATTAGCAGTTACTGCATTATTTATGAAATCTTGCAGATAGGATGTCAAAACATTGTTTCCTCAACAATTTTCTTGAGGAAAGGTTGTATGTGATACAACCAGAAGGTTTTGTCAATCCTAAAAGATGCTAACAAGTATGCAAAGCTCCAGCAATCCTTCTAAGGACTGGAGTAAGCATCTCAGAGTTGGAATATACGCTTTGATGAGATGATCAAATATTTTGGATTTATACAAAGTTTATGAGAAACTTGTATTTCCAAAGAAGTGAGTGGGAGCACTATAGAATTTCCGATGAGTATGTGTTGAAGACATATTGTTGATTAGAAATGATGTAGAATTTCTAGAAAGCATATAGGGTTATTTGAAATGTGTTTTTCAATGGAAAACCTGGATTAAGCTACTTGAACATTGAGCGTCAAGATCTATAAGGATAGATCAAAAACGCTTAATAATACTTTCAAATGAATACATACCATGACAAGATTTTGAAGGAGTTCAAAATAGATCGGCAAAGAACAAGTTCTCAGCTGTGTTATAAGGTATGAGTATTGAGTAATACTCAAGACCTATACACGGCAGAAAAGAGAGAAAGGACGAAGGTCGTCCCCTATGCTTTAGACGTAGGCTCTACAGTATGCTATGTTGTGTACCGCACCTGAAGTGTGCCTTGCCATGAGTTAGTCAAGAGGTACAAGAGTGATCCAGGAATGGATCACAGGACAGCGGTCAAAGTTATCCTTAGTAACTAGTGGACTAAGGAATTTTCTCGATTATGGAGGTGGTAAAAGAGTTTGCGGTAAGGGTTACGCCGATGAAAACTTTGACACTAATCCGGATGACTCTGAGTAGTAAACCTGATTCGTATAGTAGAACAATTATTTGGAATAGCTCCAAATAGCGCATGGTAGCTGCATCTACAAGATGACATAGAGATTTGCAAAGCACACACGGATCTGAAAGGTTCAGATCCATTGACTAATAACCTCTCTCACAAGCGAGATATGATCAAACCCCATGGGTGTTGATTCATTACAATCAGATAGTGATGTGAACTAGATTATTGACTCTAGTGCAAGTGGGAGACTGTTGGAAATATGCCCTAGAGGCAATAATAAAATGGTTATTATTATATTTCCTTGTTCATGATAATTGTCTATTGTTCATGCTATAATTTTATTAACTGGAAACCGTAATACATGTGTGAATACATAGACCACAACATGTCCCTAGTGAGCCTCTAGTTGACTAGCTCGTTGATCAATAGATGGTTATGGTTTCCTAACCATGGACATTGGATGTCATTGATAACGGGATCACATCATTAGGAGAATGATGTGATGGACAAGACCCAATCCTAAGCATAGCACAAGATCGTGTAGTTCGTTTGCTAAAAGCTTTTCTAAGGTCAAGTATCATTTCCTTAGACCATGAGATTGTGTAACTCCCGGATACCGTAGGAGTGCTTTGGGTGTACCAAACGTCACAATGTAACTGGGTGACTATAAAGGTGCACTACAGGTATTTATGGAAGTGTCTGTTGGGTTGGCACGAATCGAGACTGGGATTTGTCACTCCATATGACGGAGAGGTATCTCTGGGCCCACTCAATAATGCATCATCATAATGAGCTCAATGTGACTAAGTAGTTAGTCACAGGATCATGCATTACGGAACGAGTAAAGTGACTTGCCGGTAACGAGATTGAAAGAGGTATTGGGATACCGACGATCGAATCTCGGGCAAGTAACATACCGATTGACAAAGGGAATTGTATACGGGATTGATTGAATCCCCGACATCGTGGTTCATCCGATGAGATCATCGTGGAACATGTGGTAGCCAATATGGATATCCAGATCCTGCTATTGGTTATTGGCCGGAGAGGTGTCTCGGTCATGTCTGCATGGTTCCCGAACCCGTAGGGTCTACACACTTAAGGTTCGGTGACGCTAGAGTTGTTATGGAAATAGTATGTGGTTACCGAAGGTTGTTCGGAGTCTCGGATGACATCCCGGACGTGACGAGGAGCTATGGAATGGTCCGGAGGTGAAGATCGGTATATTGGACGAAGGGTGTTGGAGTCTGGAATTGTTCCGGGGGTACCAGGTGATGACCAGCATGTCCGAAAGGGGTTTCAGAGGCCCCGGCAAGCGTTGGGGGGCCTTATGGGCCAAGGGGAGAGGGCACATCAGCCCACTAAGGGGCTGAGCGCCCCTTCCACCCCATCACACATAACCAGGAGAGGTGGGGGCGCCACCCCTAGGGCAGCCGCCCCTCCCGGCTTGGGGGGCAAGTTTCCTAGGGGGTGGGGGCGCCCAAACCCATCTAGGGTTTCTCCTGTGGCCGCCGCCCCTCCCCTAGGGAACCCTAGGGCGCCTCCCCCTCCTTCCTTGCCCTGATATATAGTGAGGGAGAGAGAGGGCAGCCGCACCCTTCCCCTGGCGCAACCCTCTCCCTCCTCCAACACCTCCTCCTCCTCCGTAGTGCTTCGCGAAGCCCTGCCGGAGAACCACGAGCTCCATCACCACCGTGCCGTCGTGTTGTCGGAGTTCTCCCTCAACTTCTCCTCTCCCCTTGCTGGATCAAGAAGGAGGAGACGTCCCCGGGCTGTACGTGTGTTGAACGCGGAGGCACCGTTGTTCGGTGCTTAGATCAGATTTGGCCGTGATCTGAATCACTTCGTGAATGACTCCACCGACCGCGTTCTTGTAATGCTTCCGCTTAGCGATCTTCAAGGGTATGAAGATGCACTCCCTCTCTCTCTCGTTGCTAGTCTCTCCATAGATTGATCTTGGTGATGCGTAGAAAATTTTGAATTTCTGCTACGTTCCCCAACAGAATCGACCATGGAGGGCTTCTACATCAACACCATAGCCCCTCCGATGAGTTGTGAGTAGTTTACCACAGACCTTCGGGTCCATAGTTATTAGCTAGATGGCTTCTTCTCTCTTTTTGGATCTCAATACCATGTTCTCCCCCTCTCTTGTGGAGATCTATTCGATGTAACTCTTTTTGCAGTGTGTTTGTCGAGATCCGATGAATTGTGGGTTTATGATCAAGTTTATCTATGAGAAATATTTCAATCTCCTCTGAATTCTTTTATGTAAGATTGAGTTATCTTTTCAAGTCTCTTCGAATTATCAGCTTGGTTTGGCCTACTAGATTGATCTTTCTTGCAATGGGAGAAGTGCTTAGCTTTGGGTTCAATCTTGCGGTGTCCTTACCCAGTAACAATAGGGGTTGCAAGGCACGTATTGTATTGTTGCCATCGAGGATAAAAAGATGGGGTTTATATCATATTGCATGAGTTTATTCCTCTACATCATGTCATCTTTCTTAATGCGTTACTCTGTTCTTATGAACTTAATACTCTAGATGTATGCTGGATAGCGGTCGATGTGTGGAGTAATAGTAGTAGATGCAAGCAGGAGTCAGTCTACTTGTCACGGACGTGATGCCTATATACATGATCATGCCTATATAATCTCATAATTATTCGCTTTTCTATCAATTGCTCAACAGTAATTTGTTCACCCACCATAATACTTATGCTATCTTGAGAGAAGCCACTAGTGAAACCTATGGCCCCCGGGTCTATCTTTTATCATATAAGCTTTCAATCTACTTTTATTTGCATCTTTACTTTTCCAATCTATATTATAAAATACCAAAAATATATTTATCTTATCATACTATCTCTATTAGATCTCACTTTCGCAAGTGGCCGTGAAGGGATTGACAACCCCTTTATTGCGTTGGTTGCGAGTTCTTTGTTTGTTTGTGTAGGTGCGTGGGAATTTTGAGGAGCCTCCTACTGGATTGATACCTTGGTTCTCCAAAACCGAGGGAAATACTTACACTACTATTGCTGCATCACCCTTTCCTCTTTAAGGAAACCAACACAAGCTCAAGACGTAGCAGCTGTCAGCTCCTCGTGCTGTGGGCTAGTGGTTCTGAAGGATTATTTGATCAGCCTCAGGTGAACCATGGCATATCTATGCATTAGATCCGGAAAGAACGACAAAAAAACTGCCTCCAATTGCTGCTCGAATTCCCAATGCATCATATTCCCGTATACATTCATCTAGCTACCAATCCACTCAAAAATCATGCTCCTCTTTACACGCTCCTCGCTCGATTGTCCCTTTTGTCCAACGTTTTCTTCTTATACTACACTAGAAGGTCTTGTGATATGGTACCAAGAAGTTGGTTTATATCCACAGGCTCAGGGATGCTGAGTAAATCATCCTTTGGTACTTTACCCACTGATAATTGAATGTTTGGGAGTACTCTAGTACACCACTACACCTTATCATACACCCATCAAAGCTGGGAAGGATATGTCCAGAATTTTATTCATGTTCTAATCTTAACACTTGTCCTTGTGTGCCCATGATTTCCCTTCAATACCATAGTTTAAAGCTGCCAACCATGGAAGTGAGGTTTGTCTAATGAATATCGTGGGTAACCATGTTGTAGTAGAGCAGTATATTAATTTTGGCTGTTGTTTGGATATATCCATATCATGTGCCCGTGCGTTGTCATTGTATATTGATGTTGTCCTGACCCCTGGCCACAACCATCGCTGTTAAAGGCTTTCCCTAATCATGCAATTCCGTTTTTAAACAGTTTTCTATGTTCAATAAGATACTACTAATGTTTTATTGGTTACCAACTCTAGATTGAGGTACTGATATTTTCCATTAGTCGGAACTGCCCGGAAGTATAATGTATATTGATGCTGGAATAACGATTCTTGTCGTAATTCTTTTGCTGCCATGTACTACCTCTGGCTTAGATTATTAGTCCCTTTCTTATTTTGTATCAAATTTTGATCATAGATTTAACTAACAAAATGTTAATACATGTCACAAAAGATTGTATCATCGATTTCGTATTATATTATTTTTGCTATGTATAACTTATATTTTATATTTTATTAGTTAAAGGCATAGTCAAAATATGTCCTAAATACAAGAGGGAGTAATAAACTAGGACGGAGGTAGTATTGATCTGCTTTGTGAATATACTCGAGTTAATTTTTCCCACCACCTGATAGTGACATCAATATAAATTACTTGTAGTATTTATGACAAAACGGTAGGTAGTACTTAAAGCTGCGACCGAATTATTTGTAATTATAATTGTCTCTCAAAAAAATATTTCTTATGATCAATCACTCAACATTAATTGAGTTTCGTCTAATTGCAGGTTCCCAAAAAATTATTGTAGATGCCATAAAATATGTATGTCGACTTTACTATACATGTCCCTCTGAGTCTGCCTATTCCTTTGGAGTTTGTCTAGCTCGATGCTTCAGAAATCTTTGAAGACAACGATGTACATCAAGCAGATAGTTTCAATGTAAATCACTCATCTGATCTTCAAATTCGGAACCAAATGTCAAACGGTGATATGAAAACCACCATAACAAAACAATCAGAAAAAGAACCAAGAGCTCTTCTTCGCTTACTGAAGTCGGTACTTGAAATGATTGAGACCGACCTTGAACACAAAGGTACTGCCCTTACAGTTGGTTATCAAGTTTTTAGTTTTCTACCATCTCAGCTACCTAATTTCTTTGATTTATATCATGATTGGCTTCACATCACAATCCTAAGCTAGATGACTTGTTATATTCTATTCCAATCAGACTTGGTGCTAGTATTTTCGTTACAGGGATCTTGTAGACTTTTGTTTGTACATATATACTCGTCTTACTAGTTTAATTATATGTATAGGTGGATCATATGCATGCCTGCTAGCCGAGTCATTGACTATGAAGAACTTGTGCTCCCTAGTTCTATGGATTTTCACAAGCATAAAAGAGTTAAAGGATTCCCACCGTATTGGACTTGTCCACGAGATAGGAGTACTCTCTTCGGACGAATGTTGTCCCTCATTTCTGTCTCGCAAAACTTATGTAGAAGTTCTTGAGTTTGCCCGTTATAGGTGAAATATGCATTGCAGATGCATCACTATCGCTGATTGAGATGGCCGGCAATAACAACATGAAGGAGAAACCGAGGAAGCTTCCTTTGTTGTCGCTGCGAAGGTCACCCAAAGATTTTACCCTTCTTGAATCCAGAATCTTGTCCAATGGACAAGAATCGACTGAAAGCGCAATACAGAAGCTGGAAGCATTCAAGTTGCAGTTGAGAAAACTAGATAATGCGAGTTAGCTGAAAATGGAACTGAGGGGACGCTCAACACAAGCATGCCATAGAAACGTAATAGGTGGCATGTAGCGAAGTCCTGTACCCCCTGTCCGCAAGGAATAATACCTTGTTCGTATATTTCAACTTCTGTTCTTCCAGTCCTTGATGTCATTGATGATGAAGTGAAGCATGACACATTGGGACAAGAAAATTTTGAGCCTGGTGGTAAGATTGAAAATTTCAACTGTTATTCTCACCCCGAGCAGCAGGTGCATGGTGAAGGCATCCTAGAAATATCAAGATCGCCACTTGAACATGGGATTTCTGATATGTCAGAACTTACCTCTGGTCTCTACATTACTGGTTGGTGGCGTGTGGAAAAAGGTGACCGAAGAAGAGTTTCGCTCCATAAAGTTAAGCATGAAATTTTTGTTGTGATATTGGCTAGTTATTCTCCCACCTCAGCAGTAGAACGTTTTCCTTCAGTAACCGATTAAATGGTACTATAGGTTTTTCTTGGGGTATGAGAAAAACCCTCTTTAATTAGTTTTGCTGAGTTCATTCACAATTTGGGACAATAGAGGGTATTCTTGTTATCACTGGGAGAATCTTTTTGCCATAAACATTAGTTAAAAAGCTCATCCAAGTCTAACACGGGGCCTTGCGCCTGACGAGACTCATGGACTTGTTGTGTACAACTAGTCATGTTAGTTTCCTGCAAGAGACCAAAAGTATCCAGAGTCTTTGCTAAAAATAGTTCTCAGCTTACGAGTTTCTGTTTAGGACCATCAGCTTCCGGCTACTTAACAACTGAGAGCCGAGAGATTCTTTGACCGGCCTCCCATGAACTAGGGCATACTCCTTCATATGACCCAGAAATAGCTGCAGGGCAAATGGGTGCGACTTCTGCTCGAATTCCCGATGCATCCCATTCCCATGTACATCGGGATAGCTATTAAGACACTAAAAAATGACGCTCCACTGTACACGCTCCTCCTTGCTCGATTGTCTCCTTTGTCCCACGTCTTTGTTTCTACTACTTCACTCGAAGGTTCTGTAATACAGTATGACCAAGTCGGTTTATATACACACGGTCTGTATGCTGAGTAACTCATCCTTCCGTAGCTCACCCACTAATAATTCAATGTTTGGGAGTATTCTAGTATGCCTTATCATACACCCATTGTTGAAGGCTGGGAAGGGCACGTCTAGATTTTTTTTACACGCTCTAGTCTTCACACTCGTCCTTGCTTCCTATGATCTCCATTCAATACCATAGTTTAAAGCTGCCAACCATGGAAGTGAGGTTTGTCTAATGAATATCATGAGTAACCACGTCGTAGCAGATCAGTATATTAATTTTGGCTGTTGTTTGGATATATCCATATCATGTGCCATTGCACTGCCATTGTTTGAAATTCACCATGCCAACGTGACATGCACAAAACTTTGCAATTGATGAAAAGGTGTGGCGCTATGAGATACATTTCAAAATTGGTTGGCCGCAAAAAATAGGAAGTGTGCTTCATACCATAGGCGGAAAACCATCTCTTGATTGGTATGGGTGATGACATGAAGATACGACGCGAAAGTCGCTGCCATGCTAATATTTTGTACTCCTATACATCAGATAGAATGGTTATCTTTTAAAGATTGTATTCACTTCAGGTCATTGCGCTTGCCATGTCTAGCAAAAATTCTCCATGACTGCACTAATATCCAAAAAACTCTTCATATTTTCTTATCATGCATTCCCACACAAAACATGGGGAATGAACTCAAACCACCATCACGGTAGCTATGCAGCCAACATGTTCCCGGTTTTTCACGCATACACAATGAAAAGACATGTGTATCACTGAGCTTCACTCTATGCTCAAAATTCAGATGCACCCCATTCCTATGTACATTAAGCCATCCATGAAGGTGCACTACGGGTTCAATAGCATAGCTCAATGCTTCCAACCATGGAAGTGAGCTTTGTTTAATTAATTAACATCTTGGGTAACTACATGTAGTAGAGCAGTACATTATAACCCGAAAAAAAGAGCAGTACATTATTAGTTTTGGTTGTTGTTTGGATATATCCATATTATGTGCTCATTGCACTGTCATTGCTTGTTTGCAATTTATTATGTCAACGTGACATAGGTGAAACTTTGTAATCAACGATCAAAACTCTGGCACTATGAACATTCAAAATTACGTGGCCGTTAAAATAGCAAGTAAGCTTCACACTGTAAC
>NC_041385.1:596004095-596008090 GCF_002162155.2 Triticum dicoccoides | reverse complement strand
ACGTGGAAGTTACTTCCATAAAAATCTTTTGTAATCCAATATATTAGATAAAATGGTTATCTTTAAAAAACTGTGTTCACCTCAAGTACTTCACGCTTGCCATGTCTAACATAAATTCTCCACGACTGCACTCATATCCAAAAGAACTCTCAATGTTCGCTTATCATGCATTCCCACACAAAACATGGGGGAAATAAGTCATCTCTTCCTTGCAAACCCCCATCACGGGCTATGCAGCCAGCATGTTCCTAGTTTTTTTTGCGCACACACAATGACAAATCATGCATATCTTTGAGCTTCACTTTATGCTCATGATTCATATGTATTTTGTTCCTGTGTACATTAAGCCATCCATGAAGTTCGAACATTATGGATACTTTATCTTGTTCCTCCTAGCGTAACCAAGTGATCTGCCCCTCTGCAGATTCTTTGAAAACAAAACATAGTAGGTGGTCTATAAGTGTTGAACATGTGTCAGTTAAGAATTAATGATACCTTGTTCATACAGTTCAACAATTGTTCTTCCTGTCCTTGATGACATTGGTGATGAACTGAAATGTAGCAAAACATGGAAACTTTGAGCATGATGGTCATTCTCACCCTGAGAAGCAGTTGGATGATGAAGGCATTCTAGAAATATCAAGATCGCCACCTGAACATGATATTCCCGATATGCTAGAACCAACATTTTCCTTCACGGGTACATTACTGGTTGGTGGCGTGTGGAAAAAGGTGACCCAAGAAGAGCTGTTGTCCATAAATTCAAGCATGAAATTTTTGTTGTAATATTATTAGCCACTTTCCTCGATAGTAAAATATTTTTCTGTCGTAAATGATCAGATGCTACCTTTTTACTAGTGTATTGGAAAAACCCTTGCCAACGAGTTCTGCTCAATTCCTTTACTATTTGGTACAAGGGAATTGAGATTATTTTTTGTTATCATGTATCTTGGGGAATGTTTTTGATCTCTCAGCTCCACAAATAGTAGTGTAGATCAGGACGGGAGAGACGAATAAAGGAGACCCACGGTGAAATTTCAACTTCCTTTTCCGATAGTTATAGCAGAAAGAGGGGTCAGTGCACTATAGTACCCCTTGGGGAAAACCATACATCCATCAGAAACATCCTGTGGCTCATCTAACATGTAGTCTCACACGCGATGAGGCTCGTACACTTCTTGTGCACAACTCATTAATGTCTTGAAGAAGCTGATGGTCCCAAGCATGAGGGAGCTCGAGTCTGTGTTTGCATCAGCTTCCATCTTAAGAGTCTATTTAGGACCACAGGTTTCCAGCTACAAGACAGATACAAGAGTTGAAGGTGCTACTCTGGTGCTTTGTATTTGTGGGGGATCCTTTGATCGGCCTCGTGTGAACCATGACACACTTGTGCATATGATCCAAAAATAACTACATCTGGAACCTATGGGCCTGCTACTCGAATTCCTTATGCATCACATTCCGGTATACATCCAGCTAGTGACCAAGCCACTCAATAAGCATACTCTACTCCACACGCCCCTCTTCTCTCAATTGCCCCCTTTGTTTTTTTTGATCAATTGTGGAATACTTTGATGGTCTATCTTCGCACCTGGCGCTTCTGGCGCTTTCTTCCTTCCACCTTCCTCTTATACTCGACTCTTCCCCGATCATTCCCTGACAAAGGCTTGCTCGTCTTTGTCATAGTCGAAACTCTTTCTCGTGTGACGATGGTGCTTTCTTGAGCGCTGACTTGAGAGTGTTCTGGTCACCCCTACACGGGCAGACAACCTCCCTCATTCACATCAGAAATGGCAAAGATTCCATTTTGGAAGTCAATCTCTTTTTGTATAGAGGGACATAAAATAGAAAAAGTACGATTCAGAGTCTTTCTTTCTTTCTTGATTCAGAGTCTATAGGGGCGAGTATAAGCCACAAGGGGCCACCCACTAAATGCAACACCTACATACCCAAGCCTACATACCCAAGAGCACAAAGATCTGCCCTTATAATTGGGTGTCCTATTTTCTGGTTTCTACCATCTCTGCAACCTTATTTCTTTTATTTATATCATGAATTTCTTCACACACTATAGGAATCAGCTTATTTGTCGTTCGCCATGGCAGACGACAAAGGCACCAAAAGCGGACGACAAAGGCCGTCGCCGTCCACCACCGACGGCAAACCTGCTTGGCAAAGAGAGTGACGGTAAACAGGCTCTTTGTCGTCTACTTATTCAAAGCGGACAACAAAGGCCCTTCACCGTCCGTGCCGGACGGCAAAGAACATGGACGACAAAAACCATGCGTTAGCCATGTTAGGTGGCTAACGACAGCCTTTGTCGTCTGCCAGCCAACGGCAAAGATGCCCAACCTTCATCGTCTGCCATGGACGGCAAAGTGACCAAATGGGTCAGCTCCCAGGTTGCACAGGTTGCTGGCACATGGCCTCTTTGCCGTCTATGGCAAACGGCAAAGTCCCCTTTGCCATCGGTGGCGGACGGCAAAGTGCCTGTATAGTTACTATTTTTTCTTCTGTTTTTTGTTATATCCCTGCATTTACAAAAGATATATATGATATATATATATAGTTTCAAATCTCAAATGTAGCCCATGTATCAAACATCTAGCAATCCATCAATGCAACAGAACACATAGGGTATTAAAAGATCCAATACATACATAGTTTCACGAAGTCCATCCATATATACACATACATGGTTTCACATTGTTCATCAATACAAATGAAAACAAGAACTAAACACTAGCAGTCCATCAATGCTACTTACATGAAGTAAATCAAACCTGCAAAAATGGGAGTAAGAAAGTTAGAAGAAGAAGAAGACTTGAAGAAGAAGAAGAAGAAGAAGAAGAAGAAGAAGAAGAAGAAGAAGAAGAAGAAGACTAGAAGTAGAAGAAGAAGAAGAAGAAGAGTAGAAGAAGAAGAAGAAGAAGAAGAAGAAGAAGAAGAAGAGTAGAAGAAGAAGACTAGGAGGAAAATAAGCTAAGTATATGACATCTATGAGAGAACCAAGGTTATTATGCCATTTTTGAAATGAATAAGCTACTTATGTCATAAATGAACTAAATAAGCTAATTATGTCATTTTGGAGGATAATTATCTAAGTACGTCTTTTTTGGGGGAAAATAAGGGAAGTATGTGGCATAATAGGGCTAACAAGCATGCACGAAGCTAAGTATGCATTTGTTAAGCAAAACACTAGAGAAAACTTACCCTCATCACAACAAATGCGATGAAGATCGCAACTAAGGTAACAATTGATCCAACACCATTTATCGGTGCAACCCTTTCGGACGAGAGACACATATTGGTTACACAGCTGTAGTTATCTAGCTAGTGTCATCGACACAAAGGCCGAAACAGAGCAAATAATTAAGGGGGAGGAGGATATGTCATTTGTGCTCACCCACGATCGCAGGGACAGAGCTCGTCGAACACCAGACCCTCGCAGCGATGAAAGAACTGCACATTTAAATCGAAAGATGAGTAACATAGCACTATTGTTTTTGCCATCAACCTAATTAAATATTTACAATAGTATGCCACCTAAATATATGTCATTCAGGGTAAAAGTTGACCCTAGCTCGACCCCTCGATGACCGACGATCCTTGACCATGTTCCATCAGCGCCGACACACCCCTAACCTCGACCCGGTTCCATCAGCGCCGATGCACCCCTAACCTCTTCTTCTTCTTCTTCTTCTTCTTCCTCCTCTTCCTCTTCTTCTTCCTCTTCCTCTTCCTCTTCTTCTTCCTCTTCTTCCTCCTCCTCTTCTTTTTCTTCCTCTTCCTCCTCTTCTTCTTCTTCCTCTTCTTCCTCCTTCTCTTCTTCTTCTTCTTCTTCTTCTTCTTCCTCTTCTTCCTCCTAAACTAAACTAAATTTGAACCTAAACCTAAAAAATAGAAAAAAACCTAAACTAAACTAAGCCTACACTAAAACTAAACTAAATCTAAAAAATAAGAAAAAGAGAATAAAAAAGGAGAGCTCACCTTCG
>NC_041385.1:595996425-596003854 GCF_002162155.2 Triticum dicoccoides | reverse complement strand
TGTGGTGCGGCGGCGGGGGTGACGGGGCCGCAGGGCTCCGGGGCGGCGGGGTGTTGGGGCGGCAGCTATGCGGGCGCGGGCACGGGGGCGGTCTCGATCTGATCGGGTGGAGCGGAGGGAGAGAGAGAAGAGAAGAGAGAGGCGTGGGGGGTAATGACCGTTAGTAGATAATTCTTTGCCATCCGCTAGCGGACAGCAAAGAATCCGCAGAAGACGACAAAGGATCTTTGCCGTCCGCTAGCAGACGACAAAGAGGTTGGGGGGTGGGCCATTACAGCACTGGCCTCCACTGGACCCCACCCACCTCTTTGCCGTCTGCTAGCGGATGGCAAAGATCCTTTGTCGTCTGCTGCGGATGACAAAGAATTGGCTAATGGCAAAGAGCATCTTTGCCATAAGCCATTCCTTTGTCATCTGTTTTTCCTAAGCAGACGTCAAAGATCTTCTTTGCCGTCAGCTAGCAGACGGCAAACAACTGGCTGATGGCAAATTCCCTAATTCCAGTAGTGACATCATAATCTTAAACCGAATGGTTTGCTATATTTTATTCCAATCCATTGTTTAGAGTTGATGCTAGTATGTTTGTTTCAGGGCTCTAGTAGAATTTTGTTTGAATGGATATACTGGTCTTATTAGTTTTGCTATATCTATAGGTTGATCATATGCATGCCTGGTAGCTAAGTCATCAATGATGAAAAACTTGTGCTTCGTGGCTCTATGTATTGTGACAAGCATACAATATTTTAATGGATTCCGACCGTATTGGACTTGTCCACGAGATAGGAGTACTCTCTTCGGACAGGAATGTTGTACCTTGTTTTTATCTCGCAAAATTGCCGCAGAAGTTCTTGAGTTTGTCTGTTATGGGTGAAAGATGCATTCCAGATGCATCGCTATTGTTGGTTGAGATGGCCGCCAATAATAACGTGAAGGGGAAACTAAGGAAGCTTCCTATGTTGTCCCCCCGAAGGTCACCCAAATATTGTGCCCTCCTTGAATCCAGAATCTTGTCCAATGGACAAGAATCAGTTGAAAGTGCAACACGGAAGCTGGAAGCGTTCAAGTTACAGTTGAGGAAACCAAATAATATGAGTTTACCAGAAAATGGCACTAGTGGAACGTTCGATGCAAGCATATCAGAGAAACATAACATGTAGTCTGTAGCGAAGTCCTGGAGCCCCTCTCCTCTAGGAAGAGCTGGTACGTTGTTCATATAGTTCAACCGTTGTGTCATTGATGATAAACAGAAGGATGACACAACAGAACATGGAAATTTTGAGCCTGATGGTCAGATTGAAAATTTTGACTGTTATTCTCACCCCGAGTAGTAGTTGGACGGTGAAGGAATTCTAGAAATACCAAGTTCGCCACCTGGACATGGGATTTTTGATATTCCTAAACCGACCTCTTGTTTTAGGGGTACATTGTTGGTTGGCGGCATGTGGAAAAAGGTGACCGAAGAAGAGTTGATCTCCATAAAGTCAAGCATGAAAGTTTTGTTGTAATATTGGCTAGTTATTATCCCCTTAGTAGTAAAGTAATTTTCTTCTATAATGATCATATGTTAGCTTTTACTGGGGCATGACGAAACCCTCTAATCAGTTTTGCTCAGTTCCTTCACTATTCGAGACAATAGAGACTCTTCTTTTCTTTAACTCAAATAAAGATTATTTTCTTCATCGCATGAAAAACATTTATGGTGTGGTTAACTAAATCCTTTTCTAGGATCTGTCAAAAAGGAGACCAAGGGTAAAAGTCCAACTTCTTTTCTCGGCAGATACAACTAGAGTACAACGAGTTTGAGCACAACTATTATCCACTATCCAATGTGGGGGCATCTCGTGGCTCATCTGACACGAACTTCCACACAACGCGATGCTCGTGGACGTCTTGTGCACAACCCGTTAAAGTAACAAAGACAGAAGTTAACGATCCCAAACACGCGGGAGCGTTGTTTTGTGTTTGTTTTCGTGATAACTTCCTGCTTACGAGTATGTGTCTAGGACCATCAGTTTCGGGCTATGTGATGTGCACAAGACATGCTACCTTCTTGGGTCATGGTTTTCAGTCCTTGTGGCTCCTTGATACGTCTCCAACATATCTATAATTTATGAAGCATTCATGCTATTTTATTATCTGTTTTGAATGATTATGGGCTTTATTATACACTTTTATATTACTTTTGGGACTAACCTATTAACCGGAGGCCCAACCCATATTGCTGTTTTATTGCCTGTTTCAGTATTTCAAAGAAAAGGAATATCAAATGGAGTCCAAATGGAATGAAACCTTCGTCAATGTGATTTTTGGGAAGAATATGATCCGGGAGACATGGAGTTCACGTCAGAAGATCTTCGAGGAAGCCACGAGGGTGGGGGCGCACCCACCCCCTGGGCGCGCCCCCTGTTTCGTGGGCCCCTCAAGCACCTCCCGACCGACTTCTTTCGCCTATATAGTCCCATGTACCCTAAAAACATCCATGGAGAAGATAGATCGGGAGTTCCGCCGCTGCAAGCCTCTGTAGCCACCAAAAATCTCTCAGGAGCCCGTTCTGGCACCCTGCCGGAGGGGGAATCCATCACCGGTGGCCATCTTCATCATCCCAGCACTATCCATGACGAGGCGGGAGTAGTTCACCCTTGAGGCTGAGGGTATGTACCAGTAGCTATGTGTTTGATCTCTCTCTCTCTCTCTCTCTCTCTCTCTCTCTCTCTCTCTCTCGTGTTCTCTCTATGGCACGATCTTGATGTATCGCGAGCTTTGCTATTATAGTTGGATCTTACGATGTTTCTCCCCCTCTACTCTCTTGTAATGAATTGAGTTTTCCCTCTTGAAGTTATCTTATCAGATTGAGTCTTTAATGATTTGAGAACACTTGATGTATGTCTTGCCGAGCTTACCTGTGGTGACAATGGGATATCATGTGCCACTTGATGTATGTTTTGGTGACCAACTTGCGGGTTCCGCCCATGAACCTATGCATAGGGGTTGGCACACGTTTTTGTCTTGACTCTCTGGTAGAAACTTCGGGGCACTCTTTGAAGTACTTTTGTGTTGGTTGAATAGATGAATCTAAGATTGTGTGATGCTTATCCTATAATCATGCCCACAGATACTTGAGGTGACAATGGAGTATCTAGGTGACATTAGGGTTTTGGTTGATTTGTGTCTTAATGTGTTATTCTAGTACGAACTCTTAAATATACTGATCCAAAAGAATAACTTTGAGGTGGTTTCGTACCCTACCATAATCTCTTCGTTTGTTCTCCGCTATTAGTGGCTTTGGAGTGACTCTTTGTTGCATGTTGAGGGATTGTTATATGATCTATCTATGTTATTATTGTTGAGATAACTTGGACTAGTGAAAGTATGAACCGTAGGCCTTGTTTCCTACCATTGCAATACCGTTTACGCTCACTTCTATCATTAGTTACCTTGCTGTTTTTATAATTTCAGATTACAAATACCTTTATCTACCATCCATATTGCACTTGTATCACCATCTCTTCGCTGAACTAGTGCACCTATAAAATTTACCATTGTATTGGGTGGTTGGGGACACAAGAGACTCTTTGTTATTTGGTTGGAGGGTTGTTTGAGAGAGACCATCTTAATCCTACGCCTCCCACGGATTGATAAACCTTAGGTCATCCACTTGAGGGAAATTTGCTACTATCCTACAAACCTGTGCACTTGCAGGCCCAACAACGTCTACAAGAAGAAGGTTGTGTAGTAGACATCAAGCTCTTTTCTGGCGCCATTGCGGGGGAGGCTAGGTAAACGGCACTCACACCCCCTCAACTAAGCTCTTTTCTGGCGCCGTTGCCGGGGAGGTGAGTGCTTGAAGGTATATCTTTAGATCTTGCAATAGAATCTTTTTGTTTCTTGTTTTATCACTAGTTTATTCTATAAAAGAAAACTACAAAAAATGGAATTGAGTTTGTCTCATACACTTTATCTTTTTAATATCTTTCGTGAGAATGATGGAAAGGAAAATTGTGCTCAAGTGCTAGAAGAAGAAATCTATAAAATGTTTGCCACTAAATATTTGAATGATGAGCATGGTTGCAATGTTGTTAGTATGAATTCCTTGAATATCCTTGATGCTAATGATATGCAAAGCCACAAGCTTGGGGAAGCTATGTTTGATGAAGATGATATTTTTTGTCCCCCAAGTTTTGATGAAAATATTTATTATGATGAAAGGATGCCTCCTATTTATGATGATTATATTGATGAAAGTGGGTTTGGAAGAGTGTCAACTTTAGGTAGTATTGAGCCCACTATTTTGGAGGATATTGAATCTTTTTGTGATGAATATGAAAGTGGATTTGGAAGAGTGTCAACTTTATTTAGTGATGATTGCACTATTTCGGAAGAGGTTCCAATTGATTATGAGAACAAAGTTGCTATCTATGATGATTATTGTGATGACTTGTATGCTATTAGGAATAATGATAACCATGAAACTTGTCATCATTATTTTATTTTTCAATTGAATTATGCCTCACTTGATAGTTATTTTGTTGAGTTTGCTCCCACTATTATTGATGAGAATTAATTTGCTGTGGAGAGTAGTAAAATTTCTATGCTTGTAGTTCATGAAAAGAATGCTTTAGGTGCGGGTTATATTGTTGAATTAATTCATGATTCTACTGAAAATTATTATGAGGGAGGAATATATGCTTGTAGGAATTGCGATAATGTCAAGTTTCCTCTCAATGTGCTTAAAATTTCGAAGTTATGCTTGTTTTACCTTCCTATGCTAGTTGATTATTGTTCCCATAAGTTGTTTGCTCAAAAAATCTCTATGCATAGGTAGTGGGTTAGGCTTAAATGTGCTAGTCATATTCTTCATGATGCTCTCTTCATGTTTCAATTCTTATCTTTTATGTGAGCATCATTGATATCATCATGCCTAGCTAGGGGCATTAAACGATAGCGCTTGTTGGGAGGCAACCCAACTTTATGTTTGTTTCTTACTTTTTGTTCCTATTTAGTAATAAATAATTCATCTAGCCTCTGGTTAGATGTGGCTTCATGCTTTAGTTAGTGTTTGTGCCAAATAGAACCTTTGGGAAGACTTGAGTGAAGTCTTTATGATCTTGCTGTAAAAAACAGAAACTTTAGCGCTCACGATATTAGCTGCCATTTTTTACTGGAGAGTGATTTTAGGTTCATTCGTTTTGCAGATGATTAATATACAAATTACTCAGGTCCACCAACTTATTTCAGAATTTTTTGAGTTCCAGAAGTATACGTTTGATACAGATTACTACAGACTGTTCTGTTTTTGACAGATTCTGTTTTCTATGTGTTGTTTGCTTATTTTGATGAATCTATGAGTAGTATCGGAGGGTATGAACCATAGAGAAGTTAGAACACAGTAGATATTACACCAATATGAATTTAGAGTGAGTTCATTACAGTACCTAAGTGGTGGTTTTATTTTCTTATACTAACGGAGCTTACGAGTTTTGTTTTGAGTTTTGTGTGGTTGAAGTTTTCATGTTTTGGGTAAAGATTCGATGGACTATGGAATAAGGAGTGGCAATCCTATGCTTTGGGATTCCAAAGGAACCCGAAGGTAATATTCAAGGACAACCAAGAGCCTAAGCTTTCCGGCATCCCCTCTTTCGTCTTCGTCCATCGGTAACTTTACTTGGAGCTATATTTTTATTCACCACATGATATGTGTTTTGCTTGGAGCGTAATTTTATTTTTTTATTATTTGCTTGCTGTTATTTATAATAATGTTTTGCATCTATATTTTCAATAAAAAATTCAAGGATAGCCTTTACCATGCTTATTTTGCTAGTATACATGTTGCTGTTTGAAAACAGAAAGTTTACCGCTGTTGCAAAAATTCCCTAGAAAAGTCAGAGAATGGTATAATGTTGAATATTTTTGCATATTGAGATCTGATAAATATTCTACAGCTTAGTATTTTTCTCATAATTTTTGGAGTTAGGTAAGTATGATGAATCTTGCATTCTTTACAGACTATACTGTTTTGGCAGATTGCTGTTATGGTTGCATTGTTTGCATATGTTTGCTTGTTTAATGATTCTATTTGAGGATAGGAGTATTAAATATGCAGAGGCATTTAGTATGCAATGTTGAATAATAATTTTAGTAATTTGTTACAGTACAAAATGATAAGGTATTGCATTAGTTTATACTAACCTATCTCACGAGTTCTTGTTGAGTTTGGTGTGGATGAAGCTTTTGATAAAAAGAGAAACCATGGTATGAGAGGAATTAAGGAGACATAAAAGCTCAAGCTTGGGGATGCCCAAGGCACCCCAAGATAATATTTCAAGAAGTCTCAAGCATCTAAGCTTGGGGATACCCCGATAGGCATCCCACCTTTCTTCTTCAACAACTATCGGTTAGTATCGGTTGAGCCTAAGTTTTTGCTTCTTCACATGAGTTGTGCTATCCTTGCAATGTCATTTTTTTGTTTTTCTTGCTGTTTGAATAAAATACCAAGATCTGAAATTCTTTAATGAGAGAGAGTATTCACATAGTTACATAATTATTTAGCTACTCATTGATCTTCAGTTATATATTTTTTGGAGTAGTTTTTCATTTACTCGTGTGCTTCACCTTTATCCTATGAGTAAATGGTTGAATGAGTTGAATGTCATAAATCTGAAATTATATATGTTTCATTTTCTTATCCCATGGGGAGTAATGACTTCACATCTAGAAGTAGATGTTGTAAATTTATTGACGGTTAGCAAGCATTGTATTGGTCATTTGAACAATTCATGAAAGAATATTGAAGGAAGAGAATTTTCACATATAAATATATTATCATAGACATCTTTTATAATTGTGAGCACTCATTAAGTATGACATGCTAAAGAGTTGATGTTGGACAAGGAAGATAACGTAATGGGTTATGTTTTCTCACATCTCAGTTAAAGTATATTGTCATGGATCATTCAAACATGTTGAGCTTGCCTTTCCCCCTCATGCTAGCCAAAATTCCTTGCACCAAGTAGAGATACTACTTGTGCTTCCAAATATCCTTAAACCCAGTTTTGCCATGAGAGTCCACCAAATCTACCTATGGAGTGAGTAAGATCCTTCAAGTAAGTTGTCATCGGTGCAAGCAATAAAAATTGCTCTCTAAATATGCATGACTTATTTGTGTGGAGAAAATAAGCTTTGTACGATCTTGTTATGGAAGCAATAAAAGCGACGGACTGCATAATAAAGGTCCATATACAAGGGGCAATATAAAGTGACGTTCTTTCGCATTAAGATTTTGTGTATCCAACCCTAAAAGCGCATGACAACCTCTGCTTCCCTCTGCGAATGGCCTATCTTTTACTTTATGTCTTTTACTTTATGCAAGAGTCAAGGTGATCTTCACCTTTCTCTTTTTCATTTTATCCTTTGGCAAGCACTTTGTGTTGTG
>NC_041385.1:595942961-595996045 GCF_002162155.2 Triticum dicoccoides | reverse complement strand
AGCACGAACTATTATTGTTGACATCATGTAACACCCCAAAAATTTAACCATGTTTTGTTTATTAAAATTTTGCCAGGAGATTAAAAAAATTTCTTCTAGGTTTATCTTTTGATTTCAGAACCTTTATTTTTTTTGATATTGTGGAGTTTTTTCCCCAAGTAAAAACTTTTCAAAAATGTTGTTGGGCTTGTATACCCTCTCTTGAAGCATTCCTTTCATCAGTGGGATTATTTTATATAATTATTTCTCCCTAAGCTTTATCTTTCCAAAATGGTTTTTCAAAGGTCTTAGGGTCCCATTTGCACTGCAACCCTTTTATAAATTTATTTAAAAGTCCCACCAAAATTTGGGGATGACATATGATGTCCCTAAATCACTTTTATGCAGAAATATCCTTTGGTGTTTTGGAGATTTTGAGCCTTACCCCTAGTTTTCAAATCTGGTCCAATCGCACTTTTGCGCTACAACCTATTTAAATATTTCTTTAAAACTTCCACCAAAATTAGGGGAAGATAGTAGGGGTATATTATTCATCTTTGTGCAAAAATACACTAAAGTTCTTTGACAAATTTGAGCAAAACATCCTCTTTTGCTCTCTGGTCCAGTTTGGCTTTTTCTACAGGAACTCTAATTTTTGTTGCTCTAATGCCCATGATCTTTCTCCTGCTTATCAACCACCCTGCAAAACCCTTAAGTCCAGGAGAATGGACCTATTGAAGTATTTTTGGTCCATAAAACTATGCCTTTTAGTTTCTGTCCAGAAATGGTTTTCTCAAAAACTTCCACTAGCAAGTTTTTGTTTTTGCCAAACTGACCTTACCACACTCTTTTTCATCTAAAGAGACTATGATCTGGAGAGTTTGGCCACCCCAAGAAATGCCTAGGTGCCTTTGGCATTTTGTCAAACACGTTCTGTGCATGGTCAGTTTTGACATAGTTTCTGGTTTGTACATTAGACCTGCTTGCTTTGCCTAACCAGCATGTCTAATGGCTTTACCCTAGCCTATAGCCCCACCCCGCTAACCCTCATGTGATTTGGAGCCCCTTGGAAAGCGTTGGCATTTTGCCGAACGCCTGGCGTGCGTGCATTGGGCGCACCCAGAGCACACGTTTTGCACACGCGCGCACCGAGTCGCCGCGTCCCACTGCCGTCACCTCGCGCTCGTTCTGGCCTCTCCCCACTCGCAGCCAACGCGCCCCGACTCCTCCCTCATCACAGAGCCGCCCTGGCCCTCTCCTGGCGCCCTACAGTGCCACCGATGCAAGCTGCCACCGCCGCTCCGACAGCCCCTGCCCTGGACGGTGCCGCCCGAGCCACACGCGCGCGCCAGCTGCCCCTGGAACAACTCGATCTCATCCGCAAGCCCGTCCACTAGCTCGCGTCGCTGCCACGTCGCCCTACTGCAACAGAACGGCGGTCCGCCGTCGGGCTTATCCACGGCCGCCGCGGGACCGACCTCAACCGCCTATATAAGGAGCCCTCGAGTCCGTCCAGTCCCTCAGGCGACCTCAAGCCACCCACCTAGCACTCCCATAGCCGGCCATCGACCAGGGAAGGTCTTCTTCCTCGTCTCCGGCCAGTCCGGCCGCCGCCACGTTTCGGTCCCGCTTGTCGCACCCAGAGCCTCCCCTAACCTTCCATCACCGCCGTTCGACTCGTCTCGATCTTGCGGAGCCGCCCATCCACTCAACTTCATCGGGGAGCAACCATAGCCCAAACCCCCAATCCACCCGTAGCTCCCGTCTGCCGCGGAGCTCGCCGCTGGCGACTCCCTTCGTCCCCACCTACCTAACGACCACCGGGAAGACCGCCCTGGACCCGCGGATCCATCCCTGCCCTACAGAGCCCGCGAGGATCCACCATTCGCCGGCGTTGATCGCCGGAGCCCCACCTCTGTTCGGCCAGAGGACGAAGGAGGCGGGGGCGACCTGTCAAACCTGACCAGTGTCCCCCCTGGACCCACTGTCAATGACCTAGCGCCGGCCCACACTGGCGTAAGTGGAGGCGTAATCCTAGAGTACGCCTTCGACGTGTATTCTTTTCGAAACGTTTTCTGTTTTCTGTTTTATTTAAAATCAGAACTTTGACTAAACTTTGACTGGACATATCTATTAAAATAAAACTCCAAATGAGTTGATTCTTTTTCCTACCTTTCTCAAATTTTGTCTAGTTTACTTTCATATTTATTTGAAAAAAATTCAGACAATTTTTTTGTACTGTTTTGAAGCTATGTGTTAATTTGAATATTTTCAAAAATAGGATTTTGAAGAAGATGGCAACTTTCAAAAATGCACCCTACTTGCATACTCTTGAAGGCAAGCATTCTGAACCCTGGCATAAAATTTTCGTGTGTTGTCTAATACGGTTACCACACCACTTTGACATGGAGCATTCGATATTTTTTGTGATGATACAACCTTACGCATGAGTGCAAAAATGAAGATTTTTGTTGTTAGAAATGGACATGCTTGTGATAGTGATCATCCTCGTATGCTTTTCGTGCCTGCTGGAAGGAACCCGCGAAAGTCTCTGTCTTGGGTAGACCTGAGCTTGATCGTAGTTCCTCGTCGAGACGAGTGTGTCCGGTATGGCATGATGAGGTATGATGAGTGGTGATTATGTCTGTTGGATGAAATATTTTTGTTATGCTAATCATACAAGGAATACTTAAACCTCCTGAGTCGACCGTAGATCGAGTCTTGTTCCAGTAACCCCCATACTTGTTTCGTGCTACCACTTGTCCCTGTCATAGGTAGGGTACGGTTCAGTAAGTTGTCAACCCCTTTCTAGCACACACCATACAAAGAAGCCATGGTGGAAGATACTGACTGCAGCCGGTAGGCATGCCACCTGGTCTGGGGGCATGTGTGTTTCCGGTTGGGACCGAGAGGGGGCACCCCTTAGTAGCGCGCGGTATAAATTTGATCCCATGCCAATCGAGGTTGTAGCCTCCCCACTTAAAGTTTTGCTTGACAGGTGTCGTGGGTGATTCCAGACACCGGTAAGTTAAGCTGGTGTGTGCGAGTCAGGTGTGTTTTCAATTAAAAGACCATAGACGGAATTAGTCCCGATGGACTAAAGGAATCCGTTACTTGTGGGTAAAGAGTACACCCTCTGTAGAGATTATATCTATTCGAATAGCCGTGTCCATGGTTAAGGACTACATTCTGGGTTGGGTCAAGTGTCAGTCTTCGGAGGAGAAACCGCTAAACCAGAATATGGATTATGACTTGTGACTTATGATGATTACGATTATTATTACTATGGACTAACCCTTTATATTATTTGAATTATTGAGTATCCCTGGGACGGTTCTACCTCCTAGATATTCACTGTGAATGTTTTCTTATAAGCCTTTTATGTGGTGTCGCTGAGACGCCCGACTGTGGCCTGCTTGTTAGTTATTTACTGTATAAGCCCTTTATGTGGTGTCGCTCAGACGCCCGACTGTGGCATACTGTTATTTATTTACTTTATAAGCCCTTTATGTGGTGTCACTCAGACGCCCGACTGAGGCATGCATGTCATTTACTATCCTTTCGAGGCGTCGCTTCAGACACCCGATCGGTGCATTTTATTACCACTCTGTTATTGACCTGCTGGAATGCATCAGGGATTTTATTTTATGACTGACGTTGTGATCATAGAATATTTCAGTGCATGATCATCATTTGTTATGTTATACCCGTGTTCAGAATGTTTGCGAGTACATTCAAAGTACTCACTGGCTTGTCCCTGGCTATTGTCTTGGCCAGATTTCTTGCTTGGAGAGGAGCATTGCGATGACAGCCCCGGAACCTAAGCAATGGTGACGACAGCCCAACGAAGATAGGAGTTAACCTGGTCAGTTGTTCCTGTGGGTAATGGAGTCCCATAGACATTGAAAGACCCCAAACCTCTTCCGCCATCAACCACTAGCAACCATTTGATGTACTCATAGGCCAGAATGGTCTTGTACTACATATTATGTATTTTGATTGGACTTTCTGTATCAAGTTGGTGCCTCATCAGCTAACAGTAATCCTGGGGCTGGTGAGCACAAGGACCATTTTTCTGGGAAATGATATCCTGAAAATCCGGTCCTAACAAACTTGGTATCAGAGCCAGGCTAACCATTGGCTAATCCTATCTTAGCCAGGTCAATAAACCTAGGTTAACCAGCCCACCAGACCATAACCTAACCCTGGCCAAGCTTCTCGCGTAAGATAGCCCCACAGTGACCCGACACCTTTTGGCAGTCGGTGCCCAACCTATCAGCCTAGGCTGTCGATCACGCGCCAGTGACCGACGCCTAAATTGTCTCATTCACAAGCGTGCGAAGGAAGACTCCGTCCCCTTTTTCTATAAAAAGGGCACGCTAACCTCTACACAACAGAGCACACCCTCTTTCCCAAACAGAGCTATAATGTCTGGCCCCATCGTGCACAATGAAACCACGGCAAACAACCTTGGAGATTTTGTGACCGTGCTAGCAAACCTCATCCGCCGTGCCTTCGCATTAGAAGAGCCCCCAGAGTATGTTGTGTACCAAGGACCCATGAGCGGTGAAAGCCGTCAATTCTGGGCCACCGTGCACATCTACGGTAGGGGTCTATCGCCAGAACGCCCCTACAGGTTCACCGGAAGGACAACTTCCTTTGAGCCACAAGCCATCCAACTAGGTGCTCGAGAGGCTGTAGTTCAACTCCGGCACTTGTCGCCCAGAGTTAACTGTCGCTCGTTCTACTACTACCCCAGCCGTGACGGGTATGGTAGGACACCCCAGGTTGCCAACGGAGATCATGAGACGGATCCTGCATTGTTGCATCTGGTGCGCTATGTAGGTGCACTAGAGGAACTATTCGATCAAATCACCCTCGATTTGATCGCAGCTCGTGGAGAGCTGGTTCGCCGAGCCCCGGCGAGAGGATAAGATGAGCCCGACGCTGACAACCCAGTTGTGTTGTTCGGACAACCGATCGAGTCTTTGAGGTCTGCCCCGGCCATCAACCAAAATACCCTGATGACCCCAGAAGTGCTTCGTCGCCTTTTGGGAACACGCTCCAACGGGATTGTGGCCAACAATCCCCGGGATGGTCATCATCGCTACCCCAACCCTGCAGCCCCTCAACCCCCTCCAGCTAACCCTGACGGTGAAACCCGTGGAGAAGCCTCGACTTCCACAAGGCACGCCCCCTTAGATATAAACGAAGTAGATTAAGTCACTCGAGTAGTACCGAGTCTTACTATGTCCACGCCCTGTAACTGTGTGATCCTGTGTCGCCATAATTAAATACTGTTTGCTTGTGCGCCCCTATTCTAAATAGTAGCCATGCACAAGTGCGTTGGTGTACGATTGCATTTTTAATCTCAGGCGTAGCTACCAAAAACGAACCTTGACGACACGAAGTTTGTGCTATGAGTAAACTGTTTGGTTTCAGCTAATAGGAGTATTATTTTCAAATCAACCCTTAGCAAATCTCGAGGACGAGATTTTTTCTTAAGGGGGGTAGTGTTGTAACACCCCAAAAATTTAACCATGTTTTGTTTATTAAAATTTTGCCAGGAGATTAATTTTTTTTCTTTTAGGTTTATCTTTTCATTTCAGAACCTTTATTTTTTTGATATTGTGGAGTTTTTGCCCCAAGTAAAAACTTTTCAAAAATGTTGTTGGGCTTGTATACCCTCTCGTGAAGCATTCGTTTCATCAGTGGGATTATTTTATATAATTATTTTTCCCTGAGCTTTATCTTTCCAAAATGGTTTTTCAAAGGTCTTAGGGTCCCATTTGCACTGCAACCCTTTTATAAATTTATTTAAAAGTCCCACCAAAATTTGGGGATGACATATGATGTCCCTAAATCACTTTTATGCAAAAATATCCTTTGGTCTTTTGGAGATTTTGAGCCTTACCCCTAGTTTCAAATCTGGTCCAATCGCACTTTTGCGCTACAACCTATTTAAATATTTCTTTAAAACTTCCACCAAAATTAGGGGAAGTTAGTAGGGGTATATTATTCATCTTTGTGCAAAAATCCACTAAAGTTCTTTGAAAAATTTGAGCAAAACATCCTCTTTTGCTCTCTGGTCCAGTTTGGCTTTTTCTACAGCAACTCTAATTTTTTTGCTCTAATGCCCATGATCTTTCTCCTGCTTATCAATCACCCTGCAAAACCCTTAAGTCCAGGAGAATGGACCTATTGAAGTATTTTTGGTCCATAAAACTATGCCTTTTAGTTTCTGTCCAGAAATGATTTACTCAAAAACGTCCACTAGCAAGTTTCTGTTTTTGCCAAACTGACCTTACCACACTCTTTTTCATCTAAAGAGACTATGATCTGGAGAGTTTGGCCACCCCAAGAAATGCCTACGTGCCCTAGGTATTTTGTCAAACACGTTCTGTGCATGGTCAGTTTTGACATAGCTTCTGGTTTGTACATTGGACCTGCTTGTTTTGCCTAACCAGCATGTCTAATGGCTTTACCCTAGCCTATAGCCCCACCCTGCTAACCCTCATGTGATTTGGAGCCCCTTGGCAAGCGTTGGCATTTTGCCGAACGCCTGGCATGCGTGCACTGGGCGCGCCCAGAGCGCACGTTTTGCACGCGTGCGCACCGAGTCGCCGCGTCCCACTACCGTTGCCTCGTGCACATTCTGGCCTCTTCCCACTTGCAGCCAACGCGCATCGACTCCTCCCTCGCCGCAGAGCCGCCCTGGCCCTCTCCTGGCGCCCTACAGCGCCACCGACGCAAGCCGCCACCGCCGCTCAGACAGCCCCTGCCCTAGACGGTGCCGCCCGAGCCACACGCGCGCCAGCTGCCCCGGGAACAACTCGATCTCATCCGCAAGCCCGTCCACTAGCACACGTCGCCGCCACATCACCCTGCTGCAACAGAACGACAGTCCGCCGTCGGGCTTATCCACGGCCGCCGCGGGACCGACCTCAACCGCCTATATAAGGAGCCCCCGAGTCCGTCCAGTCCCACAGGCGACCTCAAGCCACCCACCTAGCACTCCCATAGCCGGCCATCGACCAGGGAAGGTCTTCTTCCTCCTCTCCGGCCAGTCCAGCCGCCGCCACGTTTCGGTCCCGCTCGTCGCACCCAGAGCCTCCCCTCCCCTTCCCGCACTGCCGTTCGACTTGTCTCGATCTTGCGGAGCCGCCCATCCACTCAACTTCGTCGAGGAGGCACCGTAGCCCAAAACCCCAATCCACCCGTAGTTGCCGTCCGCCTCGGAGCTCGCCGCCGATGACTCCCTTTGTCCCCACCTACCTAACGACCACCGGGAAGACCGCCCTGGACCCGCGGATCCATCCCTGCCCTCCGGAGCCCGCGAGGAGCCACCGTTCGCCGACGTTGATCGCCGGAGCCCCGCCTCTGTTCGGCCAGAGGATGAAGGAGGCGGGGGCGACCGGTCAAACTTGACCAGTGGGCCCCCTGGACCCACTGTCAGTGACCCAGCGCCGGTCCACGCTGGCGTAAGTGGAGGCGTAATCCCAGAGTACGCCTTCGACGTGTATCCTTTTCGAAACGTTTTCTTTTTTTCTGTTTTATTTAAATCAGAACTTTGACTGGACATATCTATTAAAATAAAACTCCAAATGAGTTGATTCTTTTTCCTACCTTTCTCAAATTTTGCCTATTTTTTTCATATTTATTTGAAAAACTTTCAGACAATTTTTTTGTACTGTTTTGGAGCTATGTGTTAATTTGAATATTTTCAAAAATAGAATTTTGAAGAAGGCAACTTTCAAAAATGCACCCCCACTTGCATACTCTTGAAGGCAAGCATTCTGAACCCTGGTATAAAATTTTCATGTGTTGTTTAATACGGTTACCACACCACTTTGACATGGAGCATTCGATATTTTATGTGATGATACAACCTTACGCCTTAGTGCAAAAATGAAGATTTTTGTTGTTAGAAATGGACATGCTTGTGATAGTGATCATCCTCGTATGCTTTTCGTGCCTGCCGAAAGGAAGCCGAGAAAGTCTCTGTCTTGGGTAGACCTGAGCTTGACCCTAGTTCCTCGTCGAGACGAGTGTGTCCGGTATGGCATGATGAGGTATGGTGAGTGGTGATTCTGTCTGTTGGATGAAATATATTTGTTATACTAATCATACAGGGAATACTTAAACCTCCTGAGTCGACCGTAGATCGAGTCTTGTTCCAGTAACCCCCATACTTGTTTCGTGCTACCACTTGTCCCTGCCATAGGTAGGGTACGGTTCAGTAAGTTGTCAACCCCTTTCTAGCACACACCGTACAGAGAGGCCATGGTCGAAGATACCGACTGCAGTCGGTAGGCATGCCACCTGGTCCGGGGGCATGGGTTTTTCCGGTTGGGACCGAGAGGGGGGCACCCCTTAGTAGCGCGCGGTATAAATTTGATCCCATGCCAATCGAGGTTGTAGCCTCCCCACTTAAAGTTTTGCTTGACAGGTGTCGTGGGTGATTCCAGACACCGGTAAGTTAAGCTGGTGTGTGCGAGTCAGGTGTGTTTTCAATTAAAAGATCGTAGACGGAATTAGTCCCGATGGACAGAAGGAATCCGTTACCCGTGGGTAAAGAGTACACCCTCTGTAGAGACTATATCTATTCGAATAGCCGTGTCCATGGTTAAGGACTATAGTTTGGGTTGGGTCAAGTGTCGGTCTTAGTGTTGGTCTTTGAAGGAGAAACCGCAAAACTAGAATAAGGATTATGACTTGTGACTTATGATGATTACGATTATTATTACTATGGACTAACCCTTTATATTATTTGAATTATTGAGTATCCCTGGGACGGTTCTACCTCTTGGATATTCACTATGAATGTTTTCTTATAAGCCCTTTATGTGGTGTCGCTGAGATGCCCGACTGTGGCCTGCTTGTTAATTATTTACTGTATAAGCCCTTTATGTGGTGTCGCTCAAACGCCCGACTATGGCATACTGTTATTTATTTACTTTATAAGCCCTTTATGTGGTGTCCCTCAGACGCCCGAATGAGGCATGCGTGTCATTTACTATCCTTTCGAGGCGTCGCTTCAGACACCCGATCGGTGCATTTTATTACTACTCTATTATTGACCTACTGGCATGTATCAGGGATTTTATTTTATGACTGACATTGTGATCATAGAATATTTCAGTGTATGATCATCATTTGTTATGTTATACCCGTGTTCATAATGTTTGCGAGTACATTCAAAGTACTCACTGGCTTGTCCCTGGCTATTGTCTTGGCCAGATTTCTTGCTTGGAGAGGAGCGTTGTGATGACAGCCCTGGAACCTAAGCAATGGTGACGATAGCCCCGCGAAGATAGGAGTTAACCTGGTCAGCTGTTCCTGTGCGTAATGGAGTCCCATAGAGTTGAAAGACCCCAAACCGCTTCCGCCATCAACCACTAGCAACCATTTGATGTACTCATAGGCCAGAATGGTCTTGTACTACATATTATGTATTTTGCTTGGACTTTCTGTATCAAGTTGGTGCCTCATCAGCTAACAGTAATCCTGGGGCTGGTGAGCACAAGGACCATTTTTCTGGGAAATGATATCCCGAAAATCTGGTCCTGACACATCACCCAAAGGTGAATATGTTTGGAGGCAACATTATAAGCCCCTATCTTTCTCTGTGTCTGATTAAAACTTCATAACCACAAGTATTGTGTGAGTGTTAGCAATTGTAGAAGACTATATGATAGTTGAGTATGTGGAGTTGTCTAAATCAAAGCTCTGACATAGACCCTTCCTGAAAATAAGATGAATTGCAATTGTTTGATGACTAAGAATGAAGTTTGCTAGTTTTCAAGAAAGTTTATGGTCTATGCTTTAACATGTAAATTGCTTGTTACTTGATTATGAAAAGTTTTATGAGATGAACTACTGTTATGACATATAATCATGCTAGAAAAGGTGATTGAAATTATCATTGATCAAACTTGTGCACCTGCTAGCATTCACACTTCATAAATTCTTTCTTTATCATTTACCTACTCGAGGACGAGTAGGAATTAAGCTTGGGGATGCTGATACGTCTCCAACGTATCTATAATTTATGAAGCATTCATGTTGTTTTATTATCTGTTTTGAATGATTATGGGCTTTATTTTACACTTTTATATGACTTTTGGGACTAACCTATTAACCGGAGGCCCAACCCATATTGCTGTTTTATTGCCTATTTCAGTATTTCAAAGAAAAGGAATATCAAACGGAGTCCAAACGGAATGAAACCTTCGACAACATGATTTTTGGGAAGAATATGATCCGGGAGACATGGAGTTCACGTCAGAAGATCTTCGGAGAAGCCACGAGGGTGGGGAGCGCGCCCACCCCCCTGGGTGCGCCCCCCTATCTCGTGGGCCCCTCGAGCACCTCCCGACCAACTTCTTTCGCCTATATAGTCCCACGTACCCTAAAAACATCCACGGAGAATATAGATCGGGAGTTCCACCGCTGCAAGTCTCTGTAGCCACCAAAAACCTCTCGGGAGCCTGTTCCAGCACCCTGTCGGAGGGGCAATCCATCACCGGTGGCCATCTTCATCATCCCGACGCTATCCATGACGAGGAGGGAGTAGTTCACCCTCGAGGCTGAGGGTATGTACTAGTAGCTATTTGTTGGATCTCTCTCTCTCTCTCATGTTCTCTCTGGCACGATCTTGATGTATCACGAGCTTTTCTATTATAGTTAGATCTTATGATGTTTCTCCCCCTCTACTCTCTTGTAATGAATTGAGTTTTCCCTCTTGAAGTTATCTTATCGGATTGAGTCTTTAATGATTTGAGAACACTTGATGTATGTCTTGTCGTGCTTATCTATGGTGACAATGGGATATCATGTGCCACTTGATGTATGTTTTGGTGACCAACTTGCGGGTTCCGCCCATGAACCTATGCATAGGGGTTGGCACAGGTTTTTGTCTTGACTCTCCAGTAGACTGTGTGATGCTTATCGTATAATCATGCCCACGAATACTTGAGGTCACAATGGAGTATCTAGGTGACATTAGGGTTTTGGTTGATTTGTGTCTTAAGGTGTTATTCTAGTACGAACTCTTAAATATATTGATCCAAAAGAATAACTTTGAGGTGGTTTCGTACCCTACCATAATCTCTTCGTTTGTTCTCCGCTATTAGTGGCTTTGGAGTGACTCTTTGTTGCATGTTGAGGGATTGTTATATGATCTATCTATGTTATTATTGTTGAGAGAACTTGCACTTGTGAAAGTATGAACCTTAGGCCTTGTTTCCTACCATTGCATACCGTTTACGCTCACTTCTATCATTAGTTACCTTGCTGTTTTTGTAATTTCAGATTACAAATACCTTTATCTACCATCCATATTACACTTGTATCACCATCTCTTCGCCGAACTAGTGCACCTATACAATTTACCATTGTATTGGGTGTGTTGGGACACAGGAGAATCTTTGTTATTTGGTCGCAGTGTTGTTTGAGAGAGACCATCTTCATCCTACGCCTCCCACGGATTGATAAACCTTAGGTCATCCACTTGAGGGAAATTTTCTACTGTCCTACAAACATGTGCACTTGCAGGCCCAACAACGTCTACAAGAAGAAGGTTGTGTAGTAGACATCACTCCTATGGATTCTTTAATCGGCCTCCTGTCAACCATGGCTGTCTTGTGCATCAGACCCCGAATGCACTGCAAGAAAGATACCTGCTGCCGCTGTCGTGGTTCTAACTCTGACAGTAGTGTAGGGGGGTACTAATGGAGAGGCAAGATCCTAGCTATGGAGTAGTTGTATACACAAGAGTTTTACGAGTTCAGGCCCTTCTCGGAGGAAGTAACAGCCCTACGTCTCGGAGCCTAGAGGCGGTCGACTGGATTATATGCGTATGAGTTACAGGGGTGCGAACCCTTTACACTGAGGAGGGGGTGGCTTATATAGAGTTCGCCAGACCCCTCCAGCCCTCAGTTATGCAGGGTTTAAAGTACATTAAGACATGGGGTTACTGGTAACACCCACATAAAGTGCTATGAAGACCATAAAGGCTACTTAATGACATACCGTTATGTGCAGAGTGACTTTAGGTTTCCTGTTGGTCGAGTGCTTGGCATGGTGGTCGAGTATCTTCGAGTCCGTCGAGTGGAACCTTTACAGGTCGACTGAAAGGTGATTTCTTCTAGAGATGTCCTTGGGTAGGGTGTCTTGGACAGGTCCATGACCCTACCCTAGGTACATGGCTTCATCATTAGCCCCCGGATGGATCGAGGTTTGAGTGGAAAAAGAGTTGAGAACTCCTCCGATTCATCTTTCGTGTTATGAATATGTCCTGTTCTGGATCAACAAACTTAGGTGACGGCTCCAACTTCCTTTTCAGTCGCCTTGATCCATTCTTTGTATTTGTCGAGTGAAATTTCTGTACTTGGAGAACTCTGAACGAAAAGAGCAGAGGAGATCTTCCGTCTAACGAGTTGTTGCAGATTTAGCGGGATCCGCATTTTTGGGAAGTGCGCGGGGCGGAGGAGGCCGCAGCAATCGGACGGGATAAGGTAGGGATGCCTCGATTTCCATGCCACCTTTTTTGCCACGTATCGCGCGTGCGACTGTTGCTGGATTTGACAGGATCGCCCGGGCCTACAGGCCAGTCACTCAGAAGCGACCTCATATAATGCGTCGGACGGGGGTTTTTGAACAGTGCATCCTCATTTCCTTCCCTCTTCTCCAGATTCATCCGCCGCGCTCGCTTTCGCCCTAGCGCCGCTACTTCATGCACGCTTCGCCGGCGACGATGGTGAAGGAGAAGACGGCGGCTTTGGAGTGGGCGAAGAAGGCAACGACGAAGGCGAAGGGAAGGGCGACCAGTCGGGGCGGATCTTCGTCAAGGACCGGCCTGCCGCGGGGCTGGATCCAGGGCGACTGGATCCGCTCGACGATCCATCAGAAAGACCTTGACGACCTGGCCAATGAAGGGCTGATCCCCCATGGATCAGCGAGGCTCCCGGGGAACGAGTGGGAGCCGCAGCCTCAGGAGGGTGAGTGTGTCCTCTTGGCCACCCACGTTGACCGCGGATTTTCTTTGCCTCCCCATCCTTTCTTTCGGGGATTTCTGAACTTCTATGGGGCCCAACTCCACCATTTCACGCCCAACTCTATCGTGTATCTTGCTACTTTCGTGTCGTTGTGCGAGAACTTGTTGGGTTGTCGGCGTCATTGGGGTCTTTTCAAGCACATTTTCACCTTTCGCTCACAGATGGTGAAAAAGGCCAATCCGAGTGATGAGAGAACCCAAGTGATTTAGATGTGCGGGGGCCTTGGAGTTCAGATGAGGGGAAAGAGCGCCTTTCCAGCCATGGTCCTTCCCGACTCGGTTCGTGGATGGCAGTCAACCTGGTTTTACTGCAAAGACCAGCCGACGCCAGGGCAGTCGACTGGACTCCCTCCTTTTTCTATGGACCGACTGGGGAAGCCTTCTTCTTTGAAGGTGATCCCGGAAGAGAAGGTGCAGGTTAAAGTGTTGGTTGAGCGTGTAGTTCAGCTTATCCATGACGGGGTGACCGACATGGATCTCCTGGAGGTCTTCCTCCGACTACACATCTAGCCTCTTCAATATCGAGACCATCTGATGTGGATGTATTCTGGCACTGAAGACACCACTCGGGTCCACCCAGAGGAGGTCGAGGATGCCACGCTGGAGAGGTGGATGACTGCCATCACAGGGAATAAAGACAACCCCCGAGGAGCCAGGAGGATTCCTCCACTCGACCAATCATACGAGCCAGACAAGGTCCAATTCGGTTTCTCCGACTGTGATCTTGCTTTCTTCACTCTATTTTGTTAGAGTTCAGTCGACTGACTTTTGCTTTGTTCGTTGCCTTCCAGGTCACTACTGAGATGTACTCGATGCCCAACGGGGCGCAAGAACAGGTCGAAGAGGAGGAGGCGAGCGGAGGCGAAAGCCAGGAGGAGTGGCACTCTGACGATGAGGGGACGAAGATGAAGACGGCTCTGGTGGAGAGGAGGAGGAACAGGAGGAGGAAGAGGAGTTGGAAGTCGGCCCTTCTCGCACGGAAAGGCGATCCAAGCTCGCCCATGACCCCTCGGTCAAGCGTGGCAAAGCAACTGTGCCTGTGGGACAGTCGAGAAGCGCCCTCGGACGTCCTTCCCTGCTCCGACCGAAAAAGCTCCAAAGCATCCCCGAGCGGCGTCATTGAAGCCGTCGAAGGCCTTGCCCAAGATGAAAATGGCCATTTCCACGATTTCCGGGTAACAGGAGAACTCGTGTTTCCACATTTAGCATGTGTAGACTCTTGGTCGACTCGTTGGTTAACCGACTGGTTTCTGAAATCCGCAGTGCTGCTACCTCCGAGACCTCCACCAAGAACGAAGACCAAGAGATGGAAGACGCTGTCACCTCCAATCCTGGTACGCTCTCTGTAGTTTCACTTCTGGTCGATTGGATTTTCGTTTCTAACTCTGAATTTATCTTGCAGCTCCTCCTCACGTCATTGATCTTCCTGATGATGACGAGGAGGTGCCATTGAGGGGGAGGAAGAGCAAGAAGGTGCCGGCTAGCAAGACCATTCGGACTGCATCGATGCCTGAGGCATTGGTTCAAGAAGGTGGTGAAGTCGCTCGGCACTCCGTGTCCTTCGCTGTGCCACTGACGAGTGCCCGGCCTTCATCGTCGACTGCTGATCCGCCCTCCCTTTTCGCCACGCACCACGGCCCAGAGGACCAAGCGGGTGCTGCTAAGGACACTATACGCCAGGCGGGGATCATGATGGAGCAGGTGAAGGCGATCTGGGAAGCCAGCCAAGCGGCTTATGATGCTAGCTCAGCCCTCTAGAGCAATGTCCAGGTTAGTTGGTCACCGCTTGTTCTATTAGGATATGCTATCTGAAGATTTCCTTTCCGAAGATCTTTGAATCTGTACACCCACTGGGTGCGTCGATTGATTTTTTTTGAACTGGTGGCGGCACGCTGAGTGCACCCACTGGGTGTAGTCCCCGAGACTATGGTCGACTGCTGGCAGTCGACCGTAGTCTTTGTAATTTGAATTTCCTCATTCCAACTTCGGCAGTCGGTCTGGTCGGACCATGTCGAACGGAATCTTGGAACCGGTGGGGGCACACTGAGTGCACCCACTGGGTGTAGTCCCCGAGACTACGGTGGACTGCTGACAGTCGACTATAGTCTGAAGATCCTTTTTTTGTAGATCACGATGAGATCTCTTTGTTCCTTTCGGTCGACTGATCGGATCAAGTCGATAAAGCTAGTGGGGGCACGCTGAGTGCACCCACTGGGTGTAGTCCCCGAGGCTACTGTTGAATATTTTGATTCGACTGTAGTCTTAGAAATGCTACGGTTTTTCTCTTAGTTACTCGGAAGTAACCTCTCTTTGATATCTGTCGACTGACTCTTTCGCAGAAATCTTGCGAGCTTGTGGCTCGCTATACTGAATTGGAAAGCAAGCATATCCAGCTCGACCTTGACTTGAAGCTTATTCAGGAGAACTTCCAGAAGGTGAAGGACGAAGCAAAAGGTACGATTGGTGAGAACTTGATGACTGTTCTTATCTTTCTGACCGTTCTTGATTCTGATCTCATTGTTATTTTGCAGATAAAACGAAGGAGGCTCTGAAGAAGAAGGACCAGGAACTTGCCGAGGCGCAGAAGGTGGCTCTGGACAAAACGAAGCTTGCGGAAGATAAGTTGGCTTCAGTCGGTAAACTTGAAGAAGAGAATGCCAACCTGAAAGCTGCTCTCGACGTGGCCAACAAGGAAGTCAGCCGACTGAAGAATGACAAGATTGCTCTGAGTGGCAAGGCTAGTGAGCTGGTGGGGAAGAAGAATGATCTGGAGGCTTATCTGGGAGGGCTCGCCAAGAAGTTGTTCATCATGCTTGAAGGTAATCTCTCCCACCCGACTGACTTGTTACCGTCGACTCATTGTAGAACTGCCGGTTTATCTTTGACTTGTGTATACAGAATTCTGCCAAAACTTTGAAGAGGAGACCAGTCAAGTGGAGACAGGTTTGGATCCCATCAACTCTCTTGTGAAGGACGAAACTGCCATGAACGTGCTCCGACTGGAGTCTCGAGTCGCTGGTGTCGTCGACTATCTGGCTCGACTGAAAGTTGCGGCGTCGCGGATCGACACGACATCTGGCCAAGGGAGACGCTTCAAAATGACCTCGAGTCTCCGATGACTCGACTGAATGAAGTTCCAGGCCGAGTGCAAGAATGGAAGAAGTCCTCTGCCAGGTGTGGTGCTGATGTTGCTCTGTCTCTAGTCCGTGTTCACTGCAAGGACGCGCGAGAGGACAAGCCGGCGTCGCTCAGAGTGGCCAATACCAAGAAGCATGACTTCCAATCTTTCATGGAGACCTTCATTGCCGCCGCCACTCGGATTGCAGATGGAATCGACCTGGACCAGTTCGTCGTTCCTTCCAGTCCTCCACCGGAGGAGTAAAAAACTTCTATGCTTGATGCCTTAAATTTGCCTCGGAATGCCGAGTGGTTTTTGTAACCGATAAACTTTAACAGGCTTGATGCCTGAGCACTTCCGGATCCGTAGGATGCTATCTGAACTTGGCTTTGCCGTTGAATATGTTTGCATTTGTCTTCGAGCGAACATTGTTCTTCACTCAGAATATATTTTAGTGCTTGTGATGCACTCTTGCAGGTAGGAATGGAGCCCAGATTGCAGTCGGCCCGCGTCCTTGTGGATCGGGATGGAGCGCACATTGTGTTTGTGCCGGAGTTCTGAAGGAGAAGGTAGCAGTCGACCTGCACCTTGTCGTCCTTGCAGAGCGCACATTGTATTTGTGGCGGAGCTCCGAAGGAGAAGGTAGCAGTCGACCTGCACCTCGTCGTCCTTGCAGAGCGCACATTGTATTTGTGCCGTAGCTCCGAAGGAGAAGTGTCGTGGAATTGTCACGTCAGATGTCCTCGTGAAAGGACTTAGTTGTGGAGCCATCGCAACTTGGAAGCTCGAAGGGGTTAATCGGGACAAGGGACACGAGAAGTTTTATACTAGTTCGGCCCCTTACGATGAAGGTAAGGCCTACGTCTAGTTGGGTTGGTATTGATGTTTCGGTGACCAGGGAGCGAGATACGCTATGCCCGGCTCTCGATGAGTTGTTTCTTGCCCTAAGCCGCCAGCAGGTCGTCCCCTTATATACACGGGTTGACGCCTTGTGGCTTACAGAGTCCCGGCCGGCTTATAAACAGTGTCCGGCTTGGTGACTAGTTAAGTCTACCTTATGATACAAGTCATATTATTGTGGCGGTTTACTACAACGGGCCTTAAGTCGCCTGTGGGCCTTAAGCCCTCTATGAACCGCCATCTTCATGCTTTGATCTTGGGCTTCTTTCTAGTGAGTCCTCTTTGCGTAACCCGGCCCCTCCTGGGCGGCTTACACAAATAGTTATATCCCCAACATTAGGCCCCAGATTGATTCGAACCTGTTCATGTCAATCTTAAAATACCTTATGGAACTGTCCTTCAGTCTTTTGTCTTGCACAGAAATTTTAACCCGCCGTGACGTCATCATCTGGATCCGGGTTAAATCACCGTGACGTCATCTTCAATAAAACTTATTTTTAGTCAGTCATATCCTCCAACGGATCTCTGCCTTTACTGACCATCCCGAGAATCGAGGCGTCAGGGCCACTGGATAATAATTCTTATCTCCTTGTTTCTCGCGCCGTCTCCTCGTTTCTCGCGCCATCTTAGTTTTCCTTTCCTTATAAATAGGCGCGACCTAGGTCTTCCCATTCTCCTCCTTCCAGTCATCTTCTTCCTCTTGCTGCTTCTCTGTCGCCTGAGCTTTGCCGCTGCCACCGTCGCATATCTCGTCTTCACCAACTCCGACCGCTGCATCAACCTGGTTTGACCAGAGTAACGCGACAACCTTCCGCTGCAACCCTGCATCCGTAAGTCTCCTTTTTGCTGCCTCTTAGATCCACATTAGATCTTCCTCGAGTTCGTCAGAGTTCATCACCATTAGAACAAAACCCTGGTTAGTTCTCTTCTTAGATGCCTCTTCTGATTTGAGAATGATACAAAATGGCTGCGGTAGTTGTTTTTGCACTTGTTTTGGATATAAAACAGATCCCTTTCTCTGCCTAAGAGCCTCATTCAAGCCTATGAACACGTCTGCATCAGCTTTTAGGTCTAGAAAATTTTCTTATCAGAACAGATCTTTGATCTCCAACAACAGTAGCAGATTATGAAACCTGTTTGTATCACCCGGAAAACTGCTTCTGTTGAATATGCTTAAACTCAACTGCCTATGTAACCGGTTCAAATAGATAACATTGATCTGTTAACCTTACTTGCTTTTCATGACCTTAAGAAGTTTGAACTGCTTTTGATACATGTGGCTGCTTAGACACTGTTGCACAACTATCCTTATATCATTAGGCCCCTTATTAAGCCGCCACCTTGAATAATTAAGATATTTCTTCTGGGTTAAAATTGAACCGGATCTTCTTATTTTGTCATAGGCCAATTGTAGTCATGGCTCCTAAGGCTACCAAGGCCCCTGTGACCTGCAATTGGGTCCCATCCATAGTTACCAAGAGTAAACTGGTTGAGTTTGTGAAATCTGGCCACCTGCCAAAAAAGGAGGTCATGTCTTATCGTGCCCCTGACCCGTCTGGAGAGAGGCCTCAACCCAAAGAAGGGGAGGTAATAATTTTTACGGATCATATGAGCCGGGGATTTGCTCCTCCCGGCTCAAAATTCTTCAGGGAGGTTTTGAATTTCTTTGACCTTAGACCTCAAGACATCGGACCCAATTCCGTGTCAAATATTTGCAATTTCCAAGTCTTTTGCGAAGTGTATCTGGGAGAGAAGCCAAGCCTGCTTTTGTTCAGAGAACTTTTTTACTTGAATCGGCAAAATGAACGCGCCAATGGGCCTAGTCTTGAGCTTGGCGGCATCTCGATCCAGCGACGGAGAGACTGCCTTTTTCCTTATGCTGAGCTACCGAGTCACCCAAAAGATTGGAACAAAACGTGGTTCTACTGTCAGGACACTAATCCGGCTGATGAGAAGCCTCTGCCCAGCTTTCGCGCCCTACGCCTTGAGCTCAACCATCCGCTAGCAGACAAACTGACGGCCGTTTAGCATCTGCCTCTCAATCCCACCATCAAGAAGATCAAAGCTCTCTTGGGAAATGGTTTAAACGGCATCGATCTGGTCTGAGTCTAGGTCACTTGGCGAGTACTTCCATTAAGCCGCCGTTCCGGCTTAATGTGTACTTACAAAGGCGAAAAGGATGAACCGCTACGCCATAGTCCTGACGACTTACCAGATGATGTGGTGGATGCTACGACCCAGTCGCTGCTGAAGGAGGGCACTGTGATGAATAAAACCTTCGGCTTACTTCCCTTTTGCAAGAAGAACCCGGCCCCTGCAGTAAGTTATCAATCTTAATAAATACTCTTTGCTCTATTATACCTTTTTTGTACTCATAATTCCTTATCCTTTTCTACAGGCCGATGATAACTTCTGGAAGATCAAATATGACCATGAGGCTGCCAAACAAGCCAGGACGACCAAGAAAAATGAAAGGAAAGCCGCCAAGACGGGAACCTCAAAGAAGAAGAAACCCAGCGCCTCTGACTTACTCAAATTGGATGATAGTTCTTCGGATGATGAAGAGTTAATCTTTAAATTTTCTTAATTCCCTTGTCATTACCTGTCTGACATTCTACCCCTTCAGGAGGATACGGGGAACAGTCAAGCAGCCGATGAAGAGGTAACTATAATCTCCTCCGACTCAGAGCCTTTGCCAAAGCAAAAGATCCGAAGGGTGACCCGGAAAGTAAGATTTTCACATCCTCTTGCTTATCAAGATCCTCCATTTCTTTTGAAGCAACAACAGCTTGAGAACCGGAGGCAGACCCGGAACAACAAGGATGCTGAACTCTCCTCCGGCTTACCTGACTTAACCAGGAAGCGTCGGACTGAGGTTATCTCCGATTTACGTTCTGTTTTACCTTTAGTGGGCTTAATTCGTCAACCTCTCAATTCGTCTGACTCCAATTATCAAGATACCTCTCCTTCTTCCGACGAATCCATGCAATCAAACTTGCCGGCTTTCAAAACTGCTCCTGCGTAATGTAACCTTATGTACCTTGAGCTTTACTTTACCCATGCTTTAGTATTCATCCTTCCGCCTTTGTTAACAGCATGCAAGTGAAACCCAGCAAGAGGTCAAAGAAGAATAAGTCATCCCAAGACCCGATTGTAACTGAATCGGTAATTAATATGTCTACTCCAGACAGCTCTACCCATCAGCCGCCTGAACCGGCCTCTGACATTCCAGTGCCAACTTCTGACCCGCCTGCTGAAGATACTCTCAATAGCTCCGATAACCCGGAAGCTCCTAGCCCGGTCAAGACGTCTGAACCGGAAGTTGAGTTTGTGAAAAATCAGTTTGTTGAACCTGGGCGGCCTACTGTCCTCGCCAAATGTTCTGCCAAAGAAGAACTTGTCGAACGCCGAAAGGCCAAGCAGGATATTACTGATTATACTCACTTAAGTATTGGTGATATAGTCTCGGGCTATCTGAATCAAGTGCATAATAGCCGTGACCTGGAAATTGACATGGTGAAACAAATACAACACAAATCTGAGGTATAACTTATACTATTTACCTGAATCTTACATACTGTACCAGCCTCCAAGTCTATTTCTTATGAATAAATATGATGTAGACTTAGAAATCTGCTTTACTTGTTAGTTTATCCGGTTCAAAGAGAATATATTTAACCCGGTTATAACATGATAGTTTTAAATTTGCAATATACATTAGCCCCCAAGGGTCAAGTATCTTTACTTGTAAAGTGCTTGAGACTTAATATGTGTGACCCGGTATGATAGGTTTATAATTCTTCAGCATACATTAGCCCCCAAGTGCCAAGTATCTTTACTTGTAAAGTGCTTGGGACTTGAATGTTACCTTACCGTGATCCTTACCATAACCTGGTGTCAATGCAGGCCACCATAAGTCAATTTGAATCGGAGCTTGCTTCCTGAAGAGTCGTCTAGAAACTCAAGAACTTGAAACTCAGAAGGCCAACTCCAAATTTGAATTCAGTGTCTCTGAAAATGAGAAGTTGAAGAAAAATTTTGAGTCAGAGAAGAAAGCTTGGGCTGATGAGAAGGCTTCACTGGTGACTCGGGCCGAGACAGCAGAAGCATCTCTTGCAGAGGCAACAACCGAGCTGTCCGACTTAAAACGGCAGATATCTCAAATGGTCTCAGCCATCTTCGGTAAGTTACTGTGCAAAACCTCAAACATTGTAACCTTATAATGACTATTGTAATACTTCCGGCTGAATGTTATGCTTGTGTACACACAGGCCCCAGGAGTACCAACCTTAAGCAAAACATGCTGATCAAGCTTAAAGCAGTTTACACCTTAGTGGAACAGCTGTACTCCAGGTCACAACGTGCCTTGGCCGTTCTAGCCTTATCAAACACCCCTCCCCGCCTCTTACAAGACGTGCTGAAGCATCTCTCTGTGCTACCTCAGCGAATTCAGGATTTAAGGCGGGCATCCGCAAGAGCCGGAGCCGTAGCCGCATTGAGCCGGGCAAAAGCATGGCTTCCAGAGCTAGACCCGGCCGACCTTGCTCTTGGATATCCCAGTCGGAAGGAGGACGGTACTGTATTTGATGATCAGGACTTCATCGCCTGTGTCAAAGTTATACGTCCCGTGGCAACCCTTATTCGGAACGATACCGACCTCACCAAGTATTCTCCGGGCTATGATAGTGAGAACCGGAGAATTCCAAACATTCCATATGATGAAGTCAGCCTGATCCCTCCTACTCCTAAGCATACTTTTGCCCCTGAAGTGGACCCAGCCGATTTAATAGATGATGAAGCTGAGTTTGAAGCCTTGAGCGGCATTGACTGGGCCTCGTCAACTTTCCAGGACAAAACAGCCGACGGAGAGGCGGAGAAGGATAACCCGGAGTCTTCAAGCCCACCGAAGGAGTAAAGCGTCATGTGAAAAACAATGCTTCATTTGTTCAGACTCGGGGAGTCTTGTAATAGGGTAGAAAAACTTCTCCATGTTTGTCATGCCTTCGCGCATATTCCTAGCGCTTAACATTTTTGCAAGCCGCTATTTCTATATACTTCTGGCTTATGTTGATCGGTTATGCCCTTGGCGTTTTAAATTTGCTTACCTTATCCTGCACATAAAAACAAACAAAAATTCCCTTGGCGGTTTATTGCACCAGGGGTCCCATAAAGTATTGACAACCCAGAATACCAACCAAAGATACCATATACGAGCCGGTTTACGACTATAGTTGTTTAAACATAACCATGATAACATACCTATGATCCCCTTGATAATCTTTCCTGCTGATATGATGCTCACCTGGTGTTTAACAACCTGGTGTGACCAATATTAAACCGGAAAAGACAGAAAACATCGCATAATGCCTTTCACAAGGTCTCAGTATAGTCAAAATGATTTATGCTTATAATGGATAATAACCAACATTTACAGGCTTCTAATTCAAATACGATCAGTAAACCGTTCCAAAGGGGTTAAGCTAAGATTCGGATATGATCATATAGCCCCCAGTGGCTTTGGTGATGCCGATCAAGTGGGTATCGACAGCTATGTTCTCTTTGGTTCGAATACGACCCATGTGTGAACAGGAAGCCCCCAAGTGACCATAAGAGTTGTTTAATGACGCTTATTTGAATATGATCCACGTCAGACCCAAAGGGGTTAAGCTGTGATTCAAATATGATCAAGAAGCCCCCAAGTGGGTTTGGCAGTATGCTGATCAAGCGGGTATCGACAGCTATGTTCTCTTTGGTTCGAATATGACCTATGTTTGAACAGTAAGCCCCCAAGTGACCATGGCTAGATTCAGATATGATCATAAGCCAGACCAAAGGAAACGCCAGATTCAGATATGAACCGTTCCGCGTTGGTAGTTTCCGCCACCTGATAAAGAAGACATAAAAACATTCTTTATGGGAAAAAAGGACAGAGGTCCTGCTTTATTGCTTTATATAATATGTACAGCAGCAAAAAATATATACATCTTAAGAGTCGGTAGCTCAAGTATAGTAAGGCCGAAGATGGGCGATATTCCACGGCCGATAGGTCTCCTCCTCCGACTTACATGAGTCCTTGCGCTCTCGAATATCAATGAGGTAGTATGACCTGTTGTTCAGATTCTTGCTGACCACAAAGGATCCTTCCCAAGGCGGGGATAGCTTGTGCATGTCAGATGGATCCTGGATGAGTCGGAGCACCAAATCACCTTCCTGAAAGGTTCTGCTCTTGACCCGGCGGCTGTGGTAATGGCGTAGGTCTTGCTGGTAAATCGCCGAGCGGGCTATTGCCAAGTCTCGCTCCTCATCCAACAAGTCCAGTGCCTCCTGACGAGCCTTTTCGTTGTCCGCCTCAACATAAGCCGCCACACGGGGTGAATCGTGTCGGATGTCACTTGGTAGAACTGCCTCTGCTCCATAGACCATGAAAAAAGGTGTGTAACCCGTAGATCTGTTAGGCGTAGTGTTGATGCTCCATAGTACAGAGGGTAACTCCTCCACCCAGCAACCCGGAGTCAGTTTTAAGGGGACTAAGAGCCGGGGCTTAATACCCTTTAAGTATTTCTTGATTAGCTCTTTCTGCTTGACCATTGGATTGAGGATGAGCAACAGCCGAAACATGAAGTCGGATATGTTCTCGTTGACAGAACTCTTCCATGGATCCCTTGGAAAGATTAGTACCATTATCAGTTATAATGCTATGTGGGAAACCAAAACGAAAGATCACCTTTTTCATAAACTGACCCGCTGTGGCCGCATCACACTTACTGACTGGCTCCGCCTCAACCCACTTTGTAAACTTATCCACTGCCACCAGGAGATGTGTCTTTTTATCCTTAGACCTTTTGAAGGGTCCAACCATGTCAAGCCCCAGACTGCGAACGGCCAAGTAATTGGGATCATCCTTAATTCTTGAGCCGGCACATGAGCATGTCGTGAACTTCTGACAATCGTCACATTTACTGACCAGATCCTCCGCATCAGCATGAGTCGTGAGCCAGTAGAAACCATGACGGAAAGCCTTGGCCACAAGAGATTTTGAGCCGGCATGATGACCACAATCTCCTTCATGAATCTCACGAAGTATCTCTTGTCCTTCTGCAGGCGACACACAGCATTGAAACGCCCCTGTTACACTGCAACGATGCAACTCACCATTAACAATCGTCATGGATTTGGATCGTCTGACAATTTGTCTTGCCAAAGTTTCATCCTCCGGTAACTCTCCCCGTGTCATGTAGGCCAAATATGGCACTGTCCATCCGGGATAACATGAAGAGCTGCCACCAGCTGGGCCTCCGGGTCTGGCACCGCTAGTTCTTCCTCGGTAGGCACCTTGACAGAAGGGTTATGCAAAACATCAAGAAAGGTGTTAGGTGGCACCGGCTTACGTTGAGATCCTAGCCGGCTTAAAGCATCAGCCGCCTCATTCTTCCTTCAATCAATGTGCTCCACTTGATAACCTTTGAAATGTCCAGCCACAGCATCTACTTCACGTCGATAAGCCACCATGAGAGGATCCTTGGAATCCCACTTGCCTGACACCTGTTGAGCCACGAGATCTGAGTCGCCTAGACACCTTACCCGGCTTAAGTTCATCTTCTTGGCCATCCGGAGACCATGAAGTAAGGCCTCGTACTCAGCTGCATTATTAGTACATGGGAACATAAGCCGGAGTACATAACGAAATTTGTCACCTCGAGGGGAAGTTAAAACAATTCCAGCCCCCGAGCCTTCTAGCTTCCTGGACCCGTCAAAGTGAATAGTCCAATATGTGTTATCTGGCTTCTCCTCGGGTGCCTGCAACTCTGTCCAATCATTGATAAAGTCCACCAAGACCTGAGACTTAATAGCAGTACATGGCATGTACTTCAAACCATGAGGCCCAAGCTCGATAGCCCACTTGGCGACTCGTCCTGTAGCCTCCCTATTCTGGATTATGTCTCCCAAAGGGGCAGAACTTTGAAAGTACTTTGAAAGTACTGCTTCAACTTCCGGTTGGCCATAAACACTCCGTAATCAAGTTTATGCCAATGTGGATACCTTTGTTTAGACTCAATGACCACCTCACTGATATAATAAACCGGTCGTTGAACCGGATGCTCCTTGCCAGCTTCCTTACGCTCCACCACGATGGCAACACTGACTGCTCGTGAATTAGCAGCCACATATAACAGCAACGGCTCTCTGTCAATGGGAGCCGCAAGAACCGGTGGTTCAGACAATTGCCTCTTCAAGTCTTCAAAGGTAGCATCCACAGCATCACTCCAGACAAAAGTGTCAGTTTTCTTCATCATCTGATATAATGGAAGGGCCTTCTCACCTAACCGGCTTATGAACCGGCTTAAAGCGGCAACACGACCCGCCAGGCGCTGAACATCATTGATGCACGCCATCTTAGCCAGAGAGGTAATCACCTTAATCTTCTCCGGATTAGCTTCAATGCCTCTGTTTGACACCAGAAAACCTAAGAGCTTGCCCGCAGGTACACCAAACACACACTTGGCCGGGTTAAGCATCATCTTGTAAACCCGGAGATTATCAAAGGTCTCTTTTAGGTCAGATATCAAGGTTTCCTTTTCCCTGGACTTCACCACAATGTCATCTACGTAAGCATGAACATTACGCCCAATTTGATCGTGCAAACAGTTCTGCACACACTGTTGATAAGTCGCCTGGGCGCTTTTGAGTCCAAATGGCATAGATACATAATAGAAGGCTCCAAACAGAGTAATGAAAGCTGTCTTCTCCTGGTCCTTAACTGCCATATTGATCTGATGATAGACAGAGTAAGCATCCAAGAAGCTCAAATGTTCACGACCTGTCGTAGCATTAATGATTTGATCAATACGGGGGAGAGAAAAGGGATCAGCCGGACAAGCCTTGTTTAAGTCCGTGTAATCCACACACATCCGCCAAGTGCCGTTCTTCTTGAGCACTAACACCGGGTTAGCCAACCACTCCGGGTGAAAAACTTCAACAATAAACCTGGCCGCTAAGAGCTGGGCGACCTCTTCCCCAATAGCTTTCCGTCTCCCTTTGAACCGTCGGAGAAACTGCCTGACTAGCTTATACTTTGGATCAATATTGAGAGTGTGCTCAGCGAGTTCCCTCGGTACACCCGGTATGTCAGAAGGTTTCCATGCAAAGATGTCCCGGTTCTCACGGATGAACTTGATGAGCACTCTTTCCTATTTAGGATCCAAATTGGCACTAATACTGAACTGCTTAGAGGCATCTCCTGGGGTAAAGTCAACAAGCTTTGTCTCAGCAGCCGATTTAAACTTCAACGCCGGGTCATGCTCAGTAGTTGGTTTCTTGAGGGAGGTCATATCCGCCGGGTCAACATTGTCTTGACAAAATTTGAGCTCCTCCGCGGCACAGGTAGTCTCAGCGTAAGCCGCGTCGCCTTCTTCACATTCCAAGGCCACCTTTCGACTCCCATGCACAGTGATGGTGCCCTTGTAACCCGGCATCTTGAGCTGTAAGTAAACGTAACACGGCCGTGCCATGAATTTAGCATAAGCCGGTCGCCCAAACAGAGCGTGATATGGACTCCTGATTTTAACCACTTCAAACGTCAATTTCTCAGCCCTGGAATCATACTCATCTCCAAAAGCCACCTCCAATTCAATCTTGCCAACTGGGTAAGCCGACTTGCCGGGAACCACCCCATGGAAAACAGTGTTGGATGTTCTCAGATTCTTCTCGGTCAACCCCATGCGCTGAAAAGTCTCGTAGTAGAGGATATTGATGTTGCTACCTCCGTCCATGAGTACCTTAGTGAATTTATATCCACCAACCTGGGGTGCTACCACCAAGGCTAACTGACCCGGATTATCGACTCGTGGAGGGTGATCCTCTCTGCTCCATATAATGGGTTGCTCTGACCATATCAAATAACGAGGAATTGCCGGCTCAATAGAATTTACAGCCCTCTTATGAACCTTCTGGTCACGTTTGCATAAGCTAGTGGTAAACACATGATACTGCCCACCACTCAACTGTTTCGGATGGCTTTGATAACCCGACTACTGCTGCTGTTGTCCTCCCTGACCAGATTGCTGCTAATTATTTTCACCCGAATGTCCCTGAAAACCGGAGTTTGAACCGCCGCCCGGGCCATGAAAGCCGCCAGCCCCTGAATCGCCGCCAGATCCATGACTGCCATCAAAGGTATTGGAATTTTTAAACGCCTTCATGATCGCGCAATCTTTCCACAGGTGTGTAGTGGGGTGCTCCCGGGTGTCGTGTTTTGGGCAGGGCTCATTGAGTAGCTGCTCAAGAGATGGGCCTGACCCGCCGGATTGAGGCCACTTACCCTTACGTCTTTGATTGTTACCCTGTGCATTAGCATTGGCTACAAACTCCGGGTTGCCGTCCGCCTTATGCTTATTGCCGCTTTGATTCACCGGGTTGTGCTGTTGACCCATTCCATTACCGTTCCTTTTTCCCTTCCCTGTCTTCTCATCGTCAGACGCGGGATCCTTGGTACTATCAAAATTGGCATATTTGACTAAAGCCGCCATTAGCGTACCCATATCCTTGCAGTCACGTTTAAGGCGCCCCAGTTTCTGCCTCAGTGGCTCAAAGCTACAATTTTTCTCCAACATGAGGACTGCAGAGCCGGCATCCATCTTATCAAATGAATGAATTATCTCCTTGACCCGGCGTACCCAATGGGTGGTGGATTCATCCTCCCCCTGCTTACAATTCGTCAAGTCCACGATCGACATAGATTGCTTACAGGTGTCCTTGAAGTTCTAGATGAAACGGGCTTTTAACTCCTCCCACGAACCAATGGAATTGGGTGGTAAGCTTTTTAACCAAGACCGGGCCGTTCCATCTAACATCATGGTGAAATATTTATCCATTGCCGCGTCACTGACTTCCAATAGCTCCATGGCCATATCATAACTCTCAATCCATGCTCCAGGCTGTAAGTCGGCCGTGTAATTTGGCACCTTCCGAGGTCCCTTGAAGTCCTTGGGCAGGCGCACATTGCGCAAAGCCGGTACCAAACAAGGAACACCACTGGTCCTGGTGGCTACACCCGTCTCAACAGAAGTCCTTGGATACTCTAGAATATTCTGATGAGCCGCCTGTTGAGCCGCCAGCTGAGCCACCCGCTCATTCTCCTGACGTACTCGGTCCTGCACCGGGTTATAGCCACCATGTTGGCGTTGGGCGTTGCTTGACAAAGCTTCAGATTCCATGTGCCTGCTGTAACTCGGTCTCCGGTTATGACAAGGCGGTGCTAACCAAGGCGGAGGAGTTGAATGAATCATGTCCCTGCTGTAAGAATAGGTCTCTTGCTGAGCCAGGGCCGTCTGGAGAAGCTCTCTGACCCTCCGGGTCGCCACCGCTGTCGGGTCATCACCATCCACGGGCAGAGCCGCCAAGCGCGCCGAAGCCGCGATTAAGTTCTCCATGGGGTTGGAAAAGTGACCCTCCGGTATCGGCACATAACGCGGCGGTGCCATGCTCACATGAGGAGGCGGCATCTCTCGAGGCTGAACCGGTCCTCCTGCTCCGGCTGTCATAAACTGATTGGCGTCTGGCGGGTTACTTGGGCCGGCTCCGGGTGTAGCGAAAAGAACTCGAGGGTCGTAATTCGGAGGTAAACGGGATTGGGTTTTCCGGTGTCTCCTCCTCATTACCTCATTGGATGCGTTTAAGCTCATCGTGAGCTGGTAAGCTTCTGACTGCAACTGCTGTGCCCGGGTGTCGAGAGCCGCCCGCTCTGTAGCTAGTCTAGTATCCTCAGCTGCCAAGGCCTCCTTGGCCTGAGCTATCTCCTCACGCACCCGTGCCACCTCCGCGTTATGCTCATCTTTGTTCGCAGGGATAACCGTGGTAGTTAATAGGGCCGTAAGCTTGTCCATGAGGTCTATCAGCACCTGAGTCGGCGGGCGCACAGGGCCACCTGCCCCGGCTGTCCCTATCCCGGATGTTATTGCTGCAGCAGCTGTAGAATTAGAACCGGGCTGAGTCCCAGCCATAAAGATTCCTTCCCATCTTGGCGGCTCACAGGGGTCCGGAATACTGATACCATTGGAACAGCCCCCGAGCATGCCGTCTTGCACCTAGTACAACGAATCTGTTGACCCAGCGAACGAATCACCGTCTGACCGGACGGCCGTCCCACCACCATCTTCAGATCCTTCAGAAAGTTCCTCTCCGTGGATGCAGCCCACGAAAGCACGCTTCATGACGGGTTGAGCTCGGGTCTTCCTCGCATGCTGAGCCGTCTCGATGAGGTCGGTGCTGCTGTCCGGCTCAGGTCCCGGCTCTCCGATCCGGCCGATGAAGATGTGGATTCCGCCGAAGGGGACCCGGTACCCATACTCGACTGAGCCGGCGTCGGGGCCTCAGCCTTCATCGTCGATGTAGATCTTGCCACGACGACTCTTGGTCATCCGGCCCACTACGTATCCCTTGAGCCCTTCGAAGTTGCCCTTCAAGAACTCAAATCCACCGTGCGCTGGCCCCACGGTGGGCGCCAACTATCGTGGAATTGTCACGTCAGATGTCCTCGTGAAAGGACCTAGTTGTGGAGCCATCGCAACTAGGAAGCTCAAAGGGGTTAATCGGGACAAGGGACACGAGAAGTTTTATACTAGTTCGGCCCCTTACGATGAAGGTAAGGCCTACGTCTAGTTGGGTTGGTATTGATGTTTCGATGACCAAGGAGCGAGATACGCTATGCCTGGCTCTCGATGAGTTGTTTCTTGCCCTAAGCCGCCAGCAGGTCGTCCCCTTATATACACGGGTTGACGCCCTGCGGCTTACAGAGTCCCGGCCGGCTTATAAACAGTGTCCGGCTCGGTGACTAGTTAAGTCTACCTTATGATACAAGTCATATTATTGTGGCGGTTTACTACAACGGGCCTTAAGTCGCCTATGGGCCTTAAGCCCTCTATGAACCGCCATCTTCATGCTTTGATCTTGGGCTTCTTTCTGGTGAGTCCTCTTTGCGTAACCCGGCCCCTCCTGGGAGGCTTACACAAATAGTTATATCCCCAACAAGAAGGTAGCAGTCGACCTGCACCTCGTCGTCCTTGTAGAGCGCACATTGTATTTGTGCCGTAGCTCCGAAGGAGAAGGTTGCAGTCGACCTGTACCTCGTCGTCCTTGCAGAGCGGAATGAATTTCATACTTAGGCTAGTACTGGACTGCATCTAAGCCCCCGAGTGGGAGGATTGCTCTCCACTCGGCAGGATTTTCAAACACTTAGGAGAGTACTGGACTGCAGCTAAGCCCCCAAGTGGGAGGATTGCTCTCCACTCGGCAGGATTTTCAAACACTTAGGCGAGTACTGGACTGCAGCTAAGCCCCCGAGTGGGAGGATTGCTCTCCACTCGGTAGGATTTTCAAACACTTAGGCGAGTACTGGACTGCAGCTAAGCCCCCGAGTGGGAGGATTGCTCTCCACCCGGTAGGATTTTTGTATTTTGTGGTGTAGCTCCGAAGGAGAAGGTGGCGGTCGACCAGCACCTCGTCGTCCTTGCGGATTGGAATGGATTAAATACTTAGGCGAGTACTGGACTGCAGCTAAGCCTCCGAGTGAGAGACTTGCTCGTCACTTGGTAGGATTTTCAAATACTTAGGCGAGTACTGGACTGCAGCTAAGCCTCTGAGTGAGAGACTTGCTCGTCACTCGGTAGGATTTTCAAATACTTAGGCGAGTACTGGACTGCAGCTAAGCCCCCGAGTGAGAGACTTGCTCGTCACTCGGTAGGATTTTCAAATACTTAGGCGAAACAGATTCGCAGCTAAGCCTCCGAGTGAGAGGCATGCTCGTCACTCGGTAGGAAATTTTTTATAAACTTAGGCGAAGCGGATTCGCGGCTAAGCCACCCACTGGGGGATTTCTCTTATAAACAAAAGAAACAACAATCGATGAGAAAATTATAACACTTTTGTCTTTGATAAGCAAACTACAGGAGTACTTTTATTACAACTCATCCGAGTGAATACTTAAGTGTAAAAGGGGCGGAGCAGGTCCGCATTCCAAGCTCGTGGCTCATCAACCTGGTGGCCGACATTGTAAAGACGGTATGCTCCATTGTGGAGAACTTTAGTGACGACGAAGGGGCCTTCCAAAGTAGGGGCAAGTTTGTGCGGCTTCTGTTGGTCCACTTGGAGGACCAAGTCTCCTTCTTGGGAGGCCCGACTCTTCACATTTCTCGCGTAGAATCGATGCAAGTCTTGTTGATAGATGGTCGATCGGATCATGGCCATCTCTCTTTCTTCTTCCAGAAGGTCGACTGCGTCCTGCCAGGCTTGCTCTGCTTAAACTTCAGAGTAGAGCTCGACTCGCGGTGCATTGTGAAGCAGATCACTCGGCAGAACCGCTTCAGCTCCATAGACCAAAAAGAATGGAGTTCTCCCAGTCGACCGATTTGGAGTAGTCCTCAATCCCCAAAGAACTAATGGAAGTTCGTCGACCCAAGCGCCTGCTGCGTGCTTGAGATCCCGCATCAACCGGGGTTTCAGTCCTTTGAGAATTAGGCCGTTTGCTCTTTCTGCTTGCCCATTCGACTGGGGGTGGGCGACTGAAGTGTAGTCGACTCATGTGCCTTGAGAAGCGCAAAAGGCTTTGAATTGGTCGGAATCGAAGTTTGGCCCATTATCGGTGATGATGCTATGCGGAACTCCATATCTGAATATTATTTCTCTGATGAAGCTGATGGCAGTGCCGGCATCAAGATTTTTAATAGGCTTGGCTTCAATCCACTTGGTGAACTTGTCGACTGCCACCAGTACATGGGTGAAGCCGCTCCTGCCAGTTCTCAGTTGCCCAACCATATCTAATCCCCAAACAGCGAAGGGCCAGACGATTGGAATGGTCTTCAAGGCTGAGGCGGGCTTGTGCGACATATTGGAGTAGAACTGACATCCTTCACACTTGTCGACTATCTCTTTCGCCATTTCATTTGCTCTGGGCCAGTAAAAACCCGCTTGGTATGCTTTGGCCACAATAGTCCGAGAGGACGCATGATGGCCACAGGTCCCCGAGTGGATGTCGTTAAGAATTATCCGACCCTCTTCCGGCGTTATGCATTTCTGACTGGCTCCAATCGCACTTTCTTTGTACAACTGTCCCTTCATCACAGTAAAAGCCTTGGATCGACGGACGATCTGTCGAGCCTCTTCTTCATTCTCTGGGAGCTCTTTCCTTAGGATATATGCGATGTAAGGCACTGTCCAGTCGGGAGTGATAACCACAACTTCCATGATCAGGTCGACCACGGCTGGGACCTCGACTTCAGTCGGATCTGTGGCACTTTTTGGCTGCGGGGCTTCTTTGGTGAAAGGATCCTCTTGAACTGACGGGGTGTGGATATGTTCTAAAAACACACCACTGGGAATGGTTTCTCTCTTAGAACCTATCTTTGCCAAATCATCAGCTGCTTGATTTTTCAGTCGGGGTATATGATGAAGCTCTAACCCCTCGAATTTCTTCTCCAACTTTCTTACTGCATTGCAGTAACCAGTCATGGCTGGGCTTCTTACGTCCCACTCCTTCATCACTTGGTTAACCACCAAATCTGAGTCGCCGTAGACCATGAGGCGACGGACGCTGAGTGAAATGGCCATACGCAACCCATACAGAAGTGCTTCGTATTCTGCTTCGTTGTTGGAGGAATCAAAGTGAATCTGGAGTATTTATCTAAGCTTATCTCCTCGGGGGGAAACCAACACTACCCCAGCACCGGAACCATTTAGCATTTTAGAGCCATCAAAGAACATGGTCCAGTGCTCCGAGTGAACTTGAGTCGGCAGTTGCTGTTCGGTCCACTCGGTGATGAAATCAGCTATTGCTTGGGACTTGATAGCTTTCTTTGCCTCAAATCTGATATCCAGGGGAAGGAGTTCAATCGCCCATTTTGCCACTCGACTAGTTGCATCTCTGTTGTGTAGAATCTCTGACAATGGGGCGTCACTGACGACTGTAATGGTATGGTCAGAGAAATAATGAGCAACTTTCTTCGTGGTCATATAAATCCCATATACAAGCTTCTGATAATGAGGGTATCTTTTCTTTGATGGGGTCAGAACTTCAGAAATGTAATATACTGGGCGCTGAACTTTAAAGGCTTTTCCTTCTTCTTCCCGCTCGACCGTAAGTACTGTACTGACGACTTGTCTTGTGGTTGCAATGTAAAGCAGCAAAGGCTCTTTGCTGATCGGGGCAGCAAGCACCGGCTGGGTGGAAAGCAGGGCTTTTAGCTCTGCAAACGCTGCATCAGCTTCAGGAGTCCACTCGAACTTGTCTGACTTCTTCATCAGTCGGTAAAGAGGCAATGCCTTCTCACAAAGACAAGAGATGAATTGACTTAAAGCGGCCAAGCAACCAGTAAGCTTCTGAACATCGTGCACATGCACAGGTCTTTTCATTCGGAGTATAGTGCCCACTTTCTCTGGATTTGCGTCGATTCCTCGTTCGGAAACGAGAAAACCGAGTAATTTTCCGCCAGGAACTCTGAATGTGCACTTTGATGGATTAAGCTTGATATCATACCTCCTGAGGTTGGCAAATGTTTCAGCAAGGTCAGTCAGCAGGTCGGAACCTTTCCGTGACTTGGCCACAATATCATCCATGTACGCTTCCACATTCCGACTGATTTGAGTGAGCAAACACTTCTGAATCATCCTCATGAACATGGCTCCGACATTCTTGAGGCCGAATGGCATGGTGACATAACAGAAGCACCCGAATGGGGTGATGAAAGCTGTTTTGATCTCATCGGGTCCATACAGACGGATATGATGGTACCCAGAATAGGCGTCTAAGAAAGACAGTCGCTCACATCCCGCAGTTGAGTCGACTATTTGGTCGATGCGGGGGACAGGAAAATGATCTTTCGGGCAGGACCGATTGATATGTTTAAAGTCAATGCACATGCAAAGTGACTTGTCCTTCTTGGGGACCATGACAACATTGGCGACCAACTCGGAGTGGTAAATTTCTCGGATAAACTCTGCTGCCAAGAGCCGAGCCACCTCCTCGCTAATGGCCTTTCTTTTCTCGACGGCGGACCGTCGAAGATGTTCTTTAACAGGTTTCGCTTTTGAGTCGACTTGTAGGCGGTGCTCAGCCAGCCCCCTGGGAACACCCGGCATGTCAGAAGGTTTCCATGCGAAGATGTCCCAGTTCTCACGGAGGAACTGGATGAGCGCTTCTTCCTATTTGGGGTCAAGTGTTGTAGAGATATTGGTTGGAGCGGCGTTGGGGTCGGTCGGGTGGATGTGAACTGGCTTTGTCTCACCGGATGACTGAAACACTGATTCCGTAGCAGGCTTTTTAGCTCACAACAAACCACTCGGGTCTGCATTTCTCTGGTGTTCCTGCCACTCTTCTGCTACCATCTGAGCATCGGCGATCTTTGAGCCTTTCTGAAAGCACTCTTCTGCCTTCTTTCGATTGCCAGTAACAGTGATCACACCTTTGGGACCAGGCATCTTCAATTTGAGGTACATGTAACATGGTCGAGCCATAAAACGTGCATAAGCTGGCCTGCCCAAAATAGCGTGATAGGCACTCTGGAAATCCACAACCTCAAATGTCAACTTTTCCTTGCGTAAATTTTTGGAATCACCAAAAACCACATCAAGAGCTATCTGGCCGAGTGACGCAGCCTTCTTGCCAGGAATGACTCCATAGAAACTCATGTTGCTGGTCCTAAGTCTGGACATTGGAATGCCCATCCCTTTCAGTGTCTCTGCGTACAGGATATTCAAGCTACTGCCACCATCCATCAACACTTTAGTCAGTCGAGTGCCTTCAATGACTGGGTCGACCACCAGAGCTTGCCTCCCAAGGGTGGCTATGTGCGTCGAGTGATCGGATTGGTCGAACATGATGGCAGTCTGAGCCCATTTCAGATAGTTGGGAGTCTCCGGAGCAACCATATTCACTTCTCGGTTGATAACTTTCAATTGACTTTTGCTCTCAACGTCAGCAAAAATCACCAGAGTGGAATTGACCTGGGGATATTCCTCATCACTATCTCCCTTGTCCTCAACTTTGTCTGACTCCTTTTCCTTATCTTTGGATTGTTTCCCTTGGAACTGCTGTATCAGGAGCCAACACTGTCGAGTGGTATGTTTCGGGTAAATGAAATTACCCTCTTCATCTTTCTGCGTGTGGATGTGGCATGGAAAATCCATCAAGTCATTTCCCTCCTTGTCTTTCACCTTCTTAGGGTTCCAAGGCCCTTTGGGCTTCCCTTTAAACTTTCCTTGAGTCAAGGCCAAGGCTTCTCCAGGAGCAGCTGGCTCGGCTTTCTGCTTTTGCTTCCGACTGGAGTTCCCTCCTCCAGTTTCCTGGGCGACTGACTTGTGTTTGCCACTCCGGAGCCGATCCTCTTCTTCACCATTGGCATATTTGGTGGCTATCTCCATCATTCAACTTCGAGACATGTCTCCGGTTCGACCGAATTTCAGGCTTAGCTCCCTGTACTTAACGCCTTCCTTGAAGGCACAGACTGCCTGGTGATCAAATACATTCTATACCGTGTGATGTAATGTGATCCATCTCTGGATGTAATCTCTCAAAGTCTCATTCGACTTCTGCACACAAGTTTGCAGCTCCGTCAGTCCTGCTGGTCGCTTGCATGTTCCTTCAAACATTCTGACAAACACTCGAGAAAGATATTCCCACGTGTAAATGCTGCTGGGTGTCAACTGATTCAACCATGCTCTGGCCGATCCCTCCAACATAAGAGGCAGATGTTTCATGGCCACCTCATCATTTCCGCCGCCGATCTGGACAGCCACTCGGTAGTCTTGAAGCCAAGTATCAGGCTTAGACTCACCATTGAACTTACTGACTCCAGTCGCCAACCTGAAGTTGGGGGGAATCACGGCGGCCCCGATGGCTCTGCTGAAACACTCTGGTCCTGAGACATGCACTCGGCTGCTGGTGGGTACATCTCTGTCGTGACCCTCTCGGTGAGCTCTGTTCCTGTCGACCAGACCTTGAACAATGATGGATCTCGCATCAAAGCCTGGTTCCCTGGGGTCGACTGGAATCCTTCGCCCACCACTGTGCTGGCGTCTATCATCCTGTTGTTGAGGTACGTACAATACACCCCTTGGGGGAGGGGTGGGCACTCGACGACGATCATCGCGATCGAATCGCTGATCATACTGCTCATGGTTTTTGTACTGATCGTGCCGGTCTCCACGCCCCTCACGCCTCGGGGGCGACCTGAGGCTATGAGCCGACTGGACTGTATTTGCAGCTACAGATCTGCTGTGAATCCTATTCCGCGACTATGATACAGCTGAATTTTGATCTCCTGCTGCCCGGAGCAAATCTCTGATCTGCATCAAGCCTCTGCCAGCCTCTAACTGGGAAGGCTGAATTGACTCTACTATACGGGCTACAGCTGCTAAATTCTGAATCGGAGTTCGATATACCTGAGTCGGTGGTGGAAAGAGCTGACGTCGATTGGAGTCCGGAACCCGTTGCCGTGCATGCTCGTCGAGTGCTTGCTGAAGGTTCTCCAGTCGAGTGCGCTCAGCCAAGTTGGCCAAGCGCATGTCCTCTAAGGCACGAGCCTCAGGGGTTTCTCCAACGATAGGAGTGTGAAGTGCATCCATGTTCCGGCGGTGAAGTTCTTCCCTTTGCAGCGAAGTGAGGGGCTCGGGGTGATACTCCTCATGGGCGCGCGATGGGTCACCTCCGCCATCGCCTCCGTCGGGGCCGGGAAAACTGGGAGGACTGCATGGTCCATCGACCATCAGAACCTCCGCCGCTGGATCACTGGTGTCGCACTCGGATGCAGTCTCTGCGGAGCCAGTCGACAGGTCGAACAGGCCGTAGAGAGATTCGTCGGGCTCGATTGCCACGACTTGGGGGGTGGCCGACTGGCGGGCCACCGCGTGTCTCACCCACCGCTGAAGCCTCGACCGACCGGAGCGCTTGCGCCGGTGGGAAGCAGGGAGGGAGGATGACACAACGACCGACCGATACTGGGTCGACGGTTGCCGCAGGAGGACGCCGCGGACGCACGCGCGAAAGTGCGTCGCTCCGCAGACTAGGAGCGCGTTGATGTTGAGCGGAGCCTCCTGAAGCCAAGCAGAGTCGTCGGCGATGAATGTGAGCGCGCCGAGACGGATCTCGCGGCCCTCGACCAAAACTCCGCCTGAAACCATGATGAAGGAGATCGGAAAAATTGCAACTTCTCCAATAAGTCGCTAAGACACCTGCCCCAAGGTGGGCGCCAACTGTCGTGGTTCTAAGTCTGACAGTAGTGTAGGGGGGTACTAATGGAGAGGCAAGATCCTAGCTATGGAGTAGTTGTATACGCAAGAGTTTTATGAGTTCAGGCCCTTCTCGGAGGAAGTAACAGCCCTACATCTCGGAGCCCGGAGGCGGTCGACTGGATTATATGCGTATGAGTTACAGGGGTGCGAACCCTTTACACTGAGGAGGGGGGTGGCTTATATAGAGTTTGCCAGACCCCTCCAGCCCTCAGTTATGCAGGGTTTAAAGTACATTAAGATAGGGGGTTACTGGTAACGCCCACATAAAGTGCTATGAAGACCATAAAGGCTACTTAATGACAGACTATTACGTGTAGAGTGACTTTAGGTTTCCTGTTGGTCGAGTGCTTGGCATGGTGGTCGAGTATCTTCGAGTCCATCGAGTGGAACCTTTCCAGGTCGACTAAAAGGTGATTTCTTCTAGAGATGTCCTTGGGTAGGGTGTCTTGGACATGTCCATGACCCTACCCTAGGTACATGGCTTCATCAGCCGCTACTCATCATATTACCATGTACACCCGGATAGCTACCAAGCCACTCAAAAACCACGCTCCTCCTCGCTCGATTATCCCATTTACCCCATGTTTCTTCTTCTTACTACTTCACTAAAAGATCCTATAATATGATACAAAGAAGTCACTTTGTGTCCATAGGGTCAGGATGTTAAGTAACTTAGTCCGTTGGTAGCTCACCCACTGCTAATTCAATGTTTTGGAGTACACTAGTACACCTTATCATACAGGTCATTGAGAGCTGGGTAGGACAAGTCCAGACTCACAATGACGGAGCTAGTGAGGGCGAGTTGGGGCCATGCCCCCCTTTCAATATTTTCTTCTTCTGAAAACAACCTTAGATTGTTAGTTTATAATGCTCTAAATTTTTATATTTGTGCCCCTCAATATTTGATCTATTTCATTGGGCCCCCCTAGTATGGTTCCTGGCTACGTCCCTGCAGACTCACACTCGTCACTGTTTGTAACCCACGTGTCTACGTGACACGGTGAAAACTTTGGAGTTCATGATAAATAGTGGCACTATGAAATACATTTACAAAATTAGGTGGCGGTGAAAATACTCGAAAATAAGATTCATATTGTAGCCGGAAAACTATCTCTTCATTTGGGTGTGGGGATGGCAGGAAATACCGCATGAAAGGCACTTCCACCAAATATTTTGTATTCTTATACATCCCTATCTTTTAAAGACTGTATTCATCTTGGGCTCATCATGCTTGCCATGTCTAACATAAATATTGCATTGATATGTAAAAACTCTCCATGTTCGCTTATCATGCATTCCCACACAAAACATGGGCATAGAACTCATCCGTTACTTGCAAACCCCCATCACCGTAGCTAGGTGATCATCATTTCCTATTTTTTCGCACACGCACACACACAATGAAAAAACATGCGTATCATTCAGCTTGACTTTATGCTCAAAATTTAGATGCATCACATTCCTATGTACATTAAGCAATCCATGAAGTTACAACATTATGGATTATCTTGCTCCTCCTAGCATAACCAATTAATCTTCTCCTCTATAAATTATTTCAGAACAAGAAGGGATTTGCTTTCCCTCCTTTTTTGCTCAAAAGGTTTTCCATGTAAATTTCCAGTATGTATCCATGGGGTTTGGACGCATCGAGTTACCCTATCCCATTTATTCACCGACTAGCTAGCCAGCTACCATGGTATCAATTAGGGAGCACGCTGCATATTACACCATACACTTTACAGATCGGTTTTCAAGAGCATGAGCTTCACATGACTAGCTTCACATGTTCTGCCATTCTTCAGAATTGTCCTAATCACATGCACAAGTTCCTTTCAGAGGATATAATGCAATTGCTCCCATAGTTCCTTTCATAGGATAGAATGCAATTGCGAGTGTACATGCCATGAAAGTGGACAAATATATATCTTGGGATACTTGCATAATATTTTAGTAGTAATTTTTGAATATCGTTTGTGCTAATCGACCCAAACCTAGTTTTCTCTCATGGGTAACATTACACAATGCATGGCAAACTTCAAGCGTCTTTATTTTGCGAGCAATTTCTCCCATTCCACATGTTTCCACCAATAGTTGCACACATTAATCTACCCTCCCTGACCAATGTTTGACTATCATGCTAGTAGACATGCAGATAGAAACTTCATGTTCCCTAATCCATAAACTTAAACTAGGTAGTCACCAGGTTGCAAACTTGTTCCGTCGATCGAGTAAAAATTAGCAAATGGGAGCATTAGGAAGCTACATTGGGTCTCACTGTGCTCCTCAACCACCCGAACGTGGTATTTTTTAGATGCTTGAATTGATCTCTCCTCAAAGGGGTACATTACTAGTTGGTGGAGTGTGGAAAAGGGTTATAAGATTTACTCTCCACAAAGTCAAGCATGGTATTTTTTGTTGCAATATTGGCTAGATATTCTCCTCTCGTAAATCAAAATTGTTTTGTAAATGGGCAAATGGTAACTTTTATTCATTATTTAGGCTTGACGCTGCGGTACACGGGAAGGCTACAAACATAAATGGTGTAGGCATCTTGATCAACAAGAGCCTCAAGTATGGAGTGGTAGACGTCAAGAGACGTGGGGACCGGATTATCCTAGTGAAACCGGTGGTTGGGGACTTAGTTCTCAATGTTAACAGCGTGTATGCCCGGCAAGTAGGCCACAATGAGAACACCAAGAGGGAGTTCTGGGAAGGCCTGGAAGACATGGTTAGGAGTGTACCGATTGGCGAGAAGCTCTTCATAGGAGGATACCTCAATGGCCACGTGGGTACATCTAACACAGGTTTTGAAGGGGTGCATGGGGTTTTGGCTATGGCATCATGAATCAAGAAGGAGAAGATTTCTTAAGGTTTGCTCTAGCCTACGACATGATTGTAGCTAACACCCTCTTTAGAAAGAGAGAATCGCATCTGGTGACTTTTAGTAGTGGCCAACGCTCTAGCCATATTGATTTCATCCTCACGAGAAGAGAAGATAAGCGTGCGTGCCTAGACTATAAGGTGATACTTGGAGAGAGTGTTGTACCTCAGCATAGGCTGGTGGTTGCTGACTTTCACTTTCGGATTCGTGTCCAACGGGATAAGCATGGCAAAGTCGCTAGAATGAATTGGTGGAAGCTCAAGGGGGAGGTAGCTCAGGCATTCAAGGAGAGGGTCATTAAGGAGGGCCCTTGGGAGGAAGGAGGGGATGCGGACAATGTGTGGATGAAGAGGACGACGTGCATTCGTAAGGTAGCCTCGGAGGAGTTTGGAGTGTCCAGGGGAAGGAGAAGCAAAGATAAGGATACCTGGTGGTGGAATGATGATGTCCAGAAGGCGATTAAAGAGAATAAAGATTGTTTCATATGCCTATACCTGGATAGGAGTGCAGACAACATAGAGAAGTACAAGATGGCGAAGAAGGCCGCAAAGCGAGCTGTCAGTGAAGCAAGGGGTCGGGCGTATGAGGAAGTCTACCAACGACTAGGCACGAAGGCAAAAGGGACATCTATAAGATGGCCAAGATCCAAAAGAGGGAGACAAGGGATATTGGCCAAGTCAAATGCATCAAGATATGGAGCAGACCAACTCTTGGTGAAGGACGACGAGATTAAGCATAGATGGCGGGAGTACTTCGATAAGCTGTTCAACAGGGAGAATGAGAGTTCTACCATTGAACCAGACGACTCCTTTGATGAGACGAGCATCCATTTTGTGCGGTGAATCTAGGAGTCTGGGGTTAAGGTGGCTTTGAAAAGGATGAAAGGAGGCAAGGCGATGGGCCCTGATTGTATCCCCATTGAGGTGTTGAAAGGCCTCGGGGACATAGCGATAGTATGGCTAACCAAGCTTTTCAACCTCATTTTTTGGACAAACAAGATGCCAGAAGAATGGAGACGGAGTATATTAGTACCAATCTTCAAGAACAAGAGGGATGTTCAGAGTTGTACTAATTATCATGGAATTAATTAAGTCGATGAGCCATAAATTGAAGCTATGGGAGAGAGTCATTGAGCAACGCTTAATAAGAATGACAAGCGTGACCAAAAACCAGTTTGGTTTCATGCCTGGGAGGTCGGCCATGGAAGGCATTTTCTTGGTACGACAAGTTATGGAGAGATACAAGGAGCAAAAGAAGGACTTGCATATGGTGTTCATTGACTTTGAGAAGGCCTATGATAAGATACCGCAGAATGTCATGTGGTGGGCCTTGGAGAAATACAAAGTCCCAGCAAAGTACATTACCCTCATCAAGGACATGTATTATAATGTTGCGAAAAGTGTTCAAACAAGTGATGTTGACACTGATGACTTCCTGATTAAGATAGGACTGCATCAGGGGTCAGCTTTGAGCCCTTATCTTTTTGCCTTGGTGATGATGAGGCCACAAGGGATATACAAGGAGATACCCCATGGTGTATGCTCTTTGAAGATGATGTGGTGCTAGTTGTCTGTAGTCGGATGGGGGTAAATAGGAAGTTAGAGTTATGGAGACAAACCTTGATATCGAAATGGTTTAGGCTTAGTAGAACTAAAACCGAGTACACCATGTGCGGTTTCAGTACTACTAGGTGTGAGGAGGAGGAGGTTAGCCTTGATGGGCAGGTGGTGCCTCAGAAGGACACCTTTCAATATTTAGGGTCAATGTTGTAGGAGGATGGGGGGTATTGATGAGGATGTGAACCATCGAATCAAAGCCGAATGGATGAAGTGGCACCAAGCTTCTGGCATTCCTTGTGACAAAAGAGTGCCACCAAATCTAAAAGACAAGTTCTACAAGACGGCGGTTCAACCCGCAATTTTGTATAGCGCCGAGTGTTAGCCGACTAAAAGGCGACATGTTCAACAGTTAGGTGTGGCGGAGATGCGTATGTTGAGATGGATGTGTGGCCACACGAGGAAGGATCGAGTTTGAAATGATGATATACGAGATAGAGTTGGGGTAGCACCAATTGAAGAGAAGCCTATCCAACATCGTGTGAGATGGTTTGGGCATATTCAGCGCAGGCCTCCAGAAGCTCCAGTGCATAGTGGACGGCTAATGCATGTGGAGAATGTCAAGAGAGGTCCGGATAGACCGAATTTGACATGGAGGAGTTTGTTAAGAGAGACATGAAGGATTGGAGTATCACCAAAGAATTAGCTATGGGCAAGGGTGCGTGGAAGCTTGCTATCCATGTGCCAGAGCCATGAGTTGGTTGCGAGATCTTATGGGTTTCACCTCTAGCCTACCCCAACTTGTTTGGGACTTAAGACAGGCTTGACGCTAGTATTTCCATTTTAGGGATCTTGTAGAGTTTTGTTTGTATAGATATATTGTTCTTAACTTCTGATTAGTTTCTTTATATGTACAGGTGGTTCATATGCCTGCTTGCTTGCCGACTAAGTCATTAATAGTGAAAAACTCATGCTCCCTGGTTTTATGGATTATCACAAGCATAAAGAGTTAAATGATTTTAGTTGTCTTGGACTTATCCATGAGATAGTACAGTTTTCCGACACGAATGTGGTCCCTCACTTTTGTCTCACAAAACTTCTATAGAAGTTCTTGCGTTGTCCATTATAGATGAAAGATGCATTGCAGATGAAACACTACTGCTGATTGAGATGGCCAACAATAATAATTTGAATGAGAAACTAAAGAAGCTTCTTCTGTTGTCACTGTGAAGGTAACCCAAAGATTGTACCCTTCTTCAATCCAGAATCTTGTCCAATGGACAAGAATAAGTTGAAAGCACAACATGTAAGCTCTAAGTGTTCATGTTGCAACCCAAAGATTGTACCATTCTTCAATCCAGAATCTTGTCCAATGGAAAAGAATAAGTTGAAAGCACAACATGTATGCTCTTATTGTTCATGTTGCAACCCAAACATTGTACCGTCCTTCAATCCAGAATCTTGTCCAATGGACAAGAATAAGTGAAAGTGCAACTTATAAACTCTAAATATTCATGTTGCAGTTGAGGACACGAGATAATGCGAGTTTAGCTAAAAATGATAGGGGGGATGCAAGAATAAGTTGAAAGTGCAACATATAAGCTATAAGTGTTCACGTTGCAGCCAAGGACACCAAATAGTGTGAGTTGAACTGAAAACAACATGGTGGAGGGGGGGTGTTCGACACATGCATGCTAGAGAAACGTAATAGGTGGTATATAGCAAAGTTATGGGCCCCCTGTCTGTTAGGCTTGATACCTTGTTCATACAGTTTAACTGAGGTTCTTCCTTCCCTTGATGCCATTGATGATAAATTGAAGCCTGACACTATAGAAAATGGAAATTTTGAGCATGATAGTCGAATCAAAATGTTTGACTATTAGTGTCACCCTAGAAGCAATTGGATGATGAAGGCATTCTGTAAATAGCAAGATCGCCTCCTAAGCATGGGATTTCTGATATGCCAGAACTGACCTTTCGTCGCACGGGTACATTACTGGTTGGTGGCGTGTGGAAAAGGTGACTAAAGAAGAGTTGCTCTCCATAAAGTCAAGCAGGGAAGCTTTGTTGTAATACTGGCTAGTTATTCTCCCCTTAGTAGTGAAACATTTTTATTCTATAATCGATCAAATGCTAGCTTTTACTAGGGCATGTCAAAACCATCTTTAATTGATTTGCGGAGTTTCTTCACTATTTGGGACAACAGAGTTTTCCCGTAAAGAACAAAACATAAAGATTTTATTTCTTATTGCTAGTGGAACCTTTTCGCCATGAGTAAGAAAACCCATGTCTACGCTCCATGAACAGCAAAAAGCTAGGAACAACAGACTGAAGAGAAATGGAGACCAAAGTCAGGTAAAAGTACAACCTCTTTTCTCGGCCAATACATGAGAAAGAGAGGAGTGTGTAGGTAGAACACCCATAGGGGAAAACTCTCCACCCACTGTGATTGGGAACATCAATACAGTCTCACACGGGGACAACATCCGACTTCTTGTGCATAGCATGTTGGTGTCACAAAGATGGAAGCTGATGGTCCCAAACACAAAAGAGTGGAAGCAGCCAGTCTATTTTTGGAATGCCATCTTCCGGCTTAATAGTATGCGTTTACAACTATTAGTTTCCAGCTCCATTACACATGGGAGTTGTGCTAACCTATCAGTCCCTGGTATAGTGTCTTTGTGATTCTGAGGGATCCTTTGCTCAGCCACGCGTGAACCATGGTATACACATGCATCACACCCGGAAAGAACTGCAACAAAAATTCCCATGACCACTGCTTGAATTCCTGATGCATCATATTCTGGTCATCCCGTGTACATCCAGATAGCTACCAAGCAACTCCATGCTTCACTTCACACGCTCCTCACTTGATTGTCTCCTTTGTCCCACATGTTCCTTCTTACTACTTCACTCGTTATATGACATGAAGAAGTCGGCTTATATCCACATGGTCGGGACGCTGAGTAACTCAACCGTCGGTGGCTCACCAACTTATATTATGCAATTCAATATTTGGGAGTACAACTTATCATACACGAGTATTCAAGGTTGGGCAGGACACATTCAGATATTGTTTTCCATGTTCCTGGACCTTTTCCTTTCGTTTCCTGAACCTTGTTACTCCTGGCCTCCCTGATAATCTAGAAAAGGATTTTTCCATGTTCTAATATTAATTAATGTTTATCATTGCCTGCCCATCATTTCTGTTCAATAACATAGTTCAATGCTGCCAGGTGAGCTTTGTTAATTAGTATCTTGGGTAACAACATTCTAGTATAGTACATTATTGCTTCTGGTTCTTGTTTGGATATATCCATATCATGTACATGTTGGTTGCACTGTCATTCTTTGTAATTCACTGTGTCAACATGACACACAGAAAACATTGCAACTCGTGATAAAAACTATAGAACTGTGAAATGCATTTACAAAATTAGGTGGTCTTTAAAAATAGGAAGTATGCTTCATACTGTAACTGGAAAACCATGTCTTCATTTATATGCTCCAACATATCTATAATTTTTTATCGTTCCATGCTATTATATTATCAATCTTGGATGTTTTATATGCATTATTATGCTATTTTATATCATTTTTTGGGAATAACCTATTAATCTAGTGCCCAGTGCCAGTTGCTGTTTTTCCTTGTTTTTGTCTTTACAGAAAATCAATACCAAGCAGAGTCCAAATGGAACGAAACTTTTTGACGATTTTCTTGGACCACAAGACATCCTGGAAGCTTCGGGAGGAGGCCAGAAGGGCCACGAGGCAGCGACAAGCTCAGGGGCGCACCGTGCATCCCGAGCGGCGTCTACCAAGCTTGTGGTCTCCCCGTGGCTCCTCTAACCCTAATTCTTCTTCAATAAATACCAAAATATTTCCCAAAGACCAGGGGCACAAAAAAAATACTTTTACGCTGCCGTAAGTTTCCGTCTTCGTGAGATCCCATTTGGGGACCTTTTCTGGTACTTTATCGGAGGGGGATTCGATCACGGAGGGCTTCTACACCAACCTTGCTGCCCTTCCGATGCTTTGTCAGTAGTTTACCGCAGACCTACTGTTGGGAAACATTGCATGGAAAACAAAAAAAATTCTACGCACACGCAAGATCTATCAAGGAGATGCATAGCAAAAAGAGGGGAGAGTGTGTCTATGTACCCTCGTAGACCGTAAGCGAAAGCGTTTAGTAACGCGGTTGATGTTGTCAAACTTCTTCGTGGTCCAACTGATCAAGTACCGAACGTACGACACCTCCGCGTTCAGCACACGTTCAACTCGGTGACGTCCACGCCTTCTTGATCCAGCAAGACGACGAGGTAGTGGATGAGTTCCGGTAGCATGACGTCATGGTGATGGTGATGGTGATGCTATGTTCGCAGGCCTTTGCCTAATCACTACGAAAATATGACTGAGGATGTAAACGGCGGAGGGGGAAGCCACACACGGCTAAACAATTGTCGTGGTTATGTGTGGAGCCCCCTCCCACATATATATAGGTGGGGGGAAGAGGGGAGATGCCAAGGGGCGCCCCAAGTAGGGCCGGATCCTACTTGGGGTCTTCCCCAAGCCGCCCCCCTTCCTTATTTGAGTGCGGGAGGAAGGCATGAGGAGGAGCCCCCCCCCCCTTTCCTTTCTCTCACGGGGAGGGAAAGGCAGGAGGGGCCACCCCTCCTTTTCCTTCCCCTAGGGCCAGCCTGCCAAGGAGAGGAGCGCGCCAGCCCCTAGTGGGCTGGTCTGTCCCCTCCTTTGGCCCATTAGGCCCATACACTTACCGGGGGTGTCTCGAACCCCTTCCGGCGACCCGATGATTACCCGGTGCACTCCGAAACTCTTGCAGTGTATTAATACCATCGTCCTATATATCAACCTTACCTCTCGACCATTTCGAGACTCCTAGTCATGTCCGTGGTCTCATCCGGGACTCCAAACAACATTCGGTCACCATATCATATAACTCATATAACCCTATATCGTGAACGAACGTTAAGCGTGCGGACCCTACGGGTTTGAGAACTATGTAGACATGACCGAGACACCTCTCCGGTCAATAACATATAGCGAAACCTAGATGCCCATATTGGCTCCTACATATTCTATGAAGGTCTTTATCGGTTGAACCTTATGACAACATATGTAATTCTCTTTGTCCGTCGCTATGTTACTTGCCCGAGATTCGATCGTCGATATCTCTATACCTAGTTCAATCTCGTTACCGATAGATCTCTTTACTCGTTCCATAATACATCATACCATAACTAACTCATTAGTCATTTCCTTGCAAGGCTTATTATGATGTGTATTACCGAGAGGGCCCAGGGATACCTCTTCGATACTTAGAGTGACAAACCTAATCTCGATCTATGCCAACTCAACAAACACCTTCGAAGATACCTGTAGAGCATCTTTATGATCACCCAGTTACATTGTGACATTTGATATCACACAAGGTATTCCTTCGGTATTCGGGAGTTGCATAATCTCATAGTCAAAGGAATATGTATTTGACATGAAGAAAGCAATAGCAATAAATTGAACGATCATTATGCTAAGCTAAGAGATGGGTCTTGTCCATCACATCATTCTCCTAATGATGTGATCCCGTTATCAAATGACAACTCACGTCTATGGTTAGGAAACCTTAACCACCTTTGATCGATGAGCTAGTCTAGTAGAGGCTTACTAGGGGCACGATATTTGTTTATGTATTCACACATGTATTTAAGTTTCCGATCAATACAATTCTAGCATGAATAATAAACCTTTATCATGAATAAGGAAATATAAAATAACAACTTCATTATTGCCTCTAGGGCATATTTCCTTCAGTCTCCCACTTGCACTAGAGTCAATAATCTAGTTCACATCACCATGTGATTTAACACCCATAGTTCAGATCGCCATGTGACCAATACCCAAAGAGTTTACTAGAGTCAATAATCTAGTTGACATCGCCATGTGATTAACACCCAAAGAGTACTAAGGTGTGATCATGTTTTTCTTGTGAGAGAAGTTTAGTCAACGGGTGTGTCACATTCAGATCCTTATGTATTTTGCAAATTTCTATGTCTACAAAGCTCTGTATGGAGCTACTCTAGCTAATTGCTCCCACTTTCAATATGTATCCAAATTAAGACTCCGAGTCATCTAGATCAGTGTTAAAGCTTTACGATGAACCCTTTATCATCTCCATAACCGAGAAACATTTCCTTAGTCCTCTTTAGGTACTTAAGGATAATTTTGACCGTTGTCCAGTGATCCACTCCTGGATCACTATTGTACCCCCTTACCAAACTCATAGCAAGACACACAACAGGTTTGGTACACAACATGACATACTTTATAGAACCTATGGCTGAGGCATAGGGAATGACTTTCATTCTCTCTCTATCTTCTACCGTGATCGGGTTTGAGTCTTACTCAACTTCACACCTTGGAACACAGGCAAGAACCCTTTCTTTGTCTCATCTATTTTGAACTTCTTCAAAAAAAATCCAAGGTATGTGCTATGTGAAAGTCCTATTAAGCGTCTTGATCTATCCCTATAGATCTTGATGCCCAATATATAAGCAGCTTCACCGAGGTCTTTGATTGAAAAATTCTTACTCAAGTATCCTTTTATGCTATCCAGAAATTCTATATCATTTCCAATCAACAATATGTCATCCACATATAATATTAGAAATGCTACACAGCTCCCACTCACTTTCTTGTAAATACATGTTTCACCGTAAGTCTGTATAAAACCATATGCTTTGATCACCTCATCAAAGTGTATATTCCAACTCCGGGATGCTTGCATTAGACCATAGATGGATCACTAGATCTTGCACATTTTGTCAGCACATTTAGGATCGACAAAACCTTCTGGTTGCATCATATACAACTCTTCTTTAAGATATCCATTAATGAATGCAGTTTTGACATCCATTTGCCAGATTTCATAATCATAAAATGCGGGAATTGCTACATGATTTGGACTGACTTAAGCATCGCTACAGGTGAGAAAGTCTCATCATAGTCAACTCCTTGAAATTGTTGAAAACCTTTCGCGACAAGTCTTGCTTTGTAGACAGTAACATTACCATCATCGTCAGCCTTCTTCTTGAATATCCATTTATTCTCTATGGCCTGCCGATCATCGGGCAAGTCCACCAAAGTGCACACTTTGTTCTCATACATGGATTCTATCACAGATTTCATGGCCTCAAGCCATCTATCGGAATCTGGGCTCATCACAGCTTCTTCATAGTTCATAGGCTTGCCTTGGTCTAATAACATGACTTCCAGGACAGGATTACCGTACCACTCTGGTGCGGATCGTGCTTTGGTTGACCTATGAGGTTCAGTAGCAACTTGATCTGAATTTTCATGATCATTATCATTTGCTTCCTCTCGAGTTGGTGTCAGCATCACGGGAACGGTTTTCTCTGATGTGCTACTTTCCAATTCGAGAGAAGGTACAATTACCTCATCAAGTTCTACTTTCTTCCCACTCACTTCTTTTGAGAGAAACTCCTTCTCTAGAAAGGACCCATTCTTAGCAACAAAGGTCTTGCCTTTGGATTTGTGGTAGAAGGTGTACCCAATAGTTTCTTTAGGGTACACTATGAAGACGCACTTCTCCGATTTAGGTTCGAGCTTATCAAGATGAAGCCTTTTGACATAAGCATTGCATCCCCAAACTTTAAGAAATGACAGCCTAGGTTTCTTGACAAACCATAGTTCATGCGGTGTCGTCTCAACGGATTTAGATGGTGCCCTGTTTAACATGAATGCAGTTGTCTCTAATGCATAACCCCAAAACGATAGTGGTAAATTGGTAAGAGACATCATAGAACGCACCATATCCAATAAAGTACGGTTACGACATTCAGACACACCATTACGCTGTGGTGTTCCAGGTGGCGTGAGTTGTGAAACAATTCCACATTGTTTTAAATGAAGGCCAAACCCTTAACTCAAATATTCGCATCCGTGATCAGATCCTAGAAACTTTATTTTCTTGTTACGATGATTCTCCACTTCACTATGAAATTCTTTGAACTTTTCAAATGTTTCAGACTTGTGTTTCATCAAGTAGATATATACCCATACCTACTCAAATCATCTGTGAAGGTCAGAAAATAACGATACCCGTCGTGTGCTTCAACACTCATCAGACCGCATACATCAGTATGTATTATTTCCAATAAGTCATTAGCTCACTCCATTGTTCTGGAGAACGGAGTTTTAGTCATCTTTCGCATGAGGCATGGTTTGCAAGTATCAAATGATTCATAATCAAGTGACTCCAAAAGTCCACATGCATGGAGTTTCTTCATGTGCTTTACACCAATGTGACCTAAACGGCAGTGCCACAAGTATGTTGCACTATCATTATCAACTTTGCATCTTTTGGCACCAATATTATGAATATGTGTGTCACTATGATCGAGATTCAATAAACCATTCACATTGGGTGTATGGCCATAGAAGGTTTTATTCATGTAACCAGAACAACAATTATCCTGTGACTTAAATGAATAACCGTATTGCAATAAACATGATTTGATCACATTCATACTCAATGCAAACACCAAATAACATTTGTCTAGGTTCAACACTAAGGTAGAGGGAGTGTGCGATGGTGATCGTATCAACCTTGAAATCACTTCCAACACACATCGTCACCTCACACTTAACTAGTCTATGTTTATTCTGCAACTCTTGTTTTGAGTTACTAATCTTAGCAACTGAACCGGTATCAAATACCCATGGGTTACAATGAACACTAGTAAGGTAGACATCAATAACATGTATATCAGATATACCTTTGTTCACTTTGCCATCCTTCTTATCCGCCAAGTATTTGGGGCAGTTCCGCTTCGAGTGACCATTCCCTTTGCAGTAGAAGCACTCAGTTTCAGGCTTGGGTCCAGCTTTGGGCTTCTTCCTGGGAGTGTCAACTTGCTTGCCATTCTTCTTGAAGTTCCCTTTCTTTCCCTTGCCCCTTTTCTTGAAACTAGTGGTATTGTTAACCATCAACACTTGATGCTCTTTCTTGATTTCTACCTTCACCGATTTCAGCATCGCGAAGAGCTCGGGAATCATTTTCGTCATCCCTTGCATATTATAGTTCATCACAAAGTTCTAGTAGCTTGGTGATAGTGATTAGAGAACTCTGTCAATCACAATCTTATCTGGAAGATTAACTCCCACTTGATTCAAGTGATTGTAGTACCCAGACATTCTGAGCACATGCTCACTAGCTGAGCTATTCTCCTCCCTCTTGTAGGCAAAGTACTTGTCAGAGGTCTCGTACCTCTCGACATGGGCATGAGTCTGAAATATCAATGTCAGCTCTCGAAACATCTCATATGCTCTGTGGCGTTCAAAATGTTTTTTGTAGTCCCGATTCTAAGCCATAAAGCATCGGCGCATTATACTATTAAGTAGTCATCATATCAAGCTTGTCAAACGTTCATAACGTCTCCATCTGCTCCTGCAATAGGTCTATCACCTAGCGGTGCATCAAGGACATAATTCTTCTGTGCAGCAATGAGGATAATCCGCAGATCACGGACCCAGTCCGCATTATTGCTACTATCATCTTTCAACTTAGTTTTCTCTAGGAACATATCAGAAATAGGGGAGCTACATTGCGAGCTATTGATCTACAACACAGATTTGCAAATACTCTCAGGACTAAGTTCATAATAAATTAAGTCCAATTAATCAAATTACTAATGAACTCCCACTTAAATCAACATCCCTCAAGTTGTCTTAATGATACATGATCCAAATCAACTAACCCATGTTCGATCATCACGTGAGATGGGGTAGTCATCAATGGTGAACATCTCTATGTTGATCATATCTACTATATGAATCACGTTTGACCTTTCGGCCTCTAGTGTTCCGAGACCATGTCTGTACATGCTAGGCTCGTCAAGTTTAACCCAAGTATTCCGCGTGTGTAAATCTGGCTTACACCCGTTGTATGTGAATGTGGAGTCTATCACACCTGATCATCACGTGGTGCTTAGAAACAACAAACTTTGGCAACGGTGGATACTCGGGGAGAACACTTTTATCTTGAAATTTAGTAAAGCGATCATCTTATAATGCTACCATTGTTATAAGCAAAAATAAGATGCATCAAAGATAAACATCACATGCAATCAAAATATGTGACATGATATGGCCGTCATCATCTTGTGCTTTTGATCTCCATCTCCAAATCATCATCATGATCTCCATTGTCACTGGCTCGACACCTTGATCTCCATCGTTGTGTCGGGGTCGTCTCGCCAACTATAGCTTCTACAAATATTGCTAACGCATAGTGATAAAGTAAAGCAATTACATGATGTTTGCACTTCATACAATAAAGAGACAACCCTAAGGATCCTGCCGATTGTCAATATTACAAAACATGATCATCTCATACAACAACGTATATCACATCATGTCTTGACCATATCAGATCACAACATGCCCTGCAAAAATAAGTTAGATGTCCTCTACTTTGTTGTTGCAAGTTTTACGTGGCTGCTACGGGCTTCTAGCAAGAATCGTTCTTACCTACGCAAAAACACAACGATGATTTATCAATTTGGCTGTTTTAACCTTTTTCAAGGACCAGCCGCAGTCAAATTCGATTCAACTAAAGTAGGAGAAACAAAAGTAGGAGAAACAAACACCCGCTAGCCACCTTTATGCAAAATTAGTTGCATGTCTGTCGGTGGAACCGATCTCATGTACGTGGACATGTAAGGTTGGTCCGGGCTGCTTCATCTCACAATACTGCCAAACCAAAATAAGACGTTGGTGGTAAGCAGTATGACTATCACCGCCCACAACTCTTTGTGTTCTACTCGTGCATATCATCTATGCATAGACCTGGCTCGGATGCCACTGTTGGGAAACGTTTCATGGAAAATAAAAAAAAATTGAAGCACATGCAAGATCTATCAAGGAGATGCATAGAGACAAGAGGGGAGAGTGTGTCTACGTACCCTTGTAGACCGTAAGAGGAAGCGTTTAGTAATGCGGTTGATGTAGTCGAACTTCTTCGCGGTCCAACCGATCGAGTACCGAACATACGACACCTCCGTGTTCAGCACACGTTTAGCTCGGTGACGTCCACGCCTTCTTGATCAAGCAAGACGGCGAGGTAGTGGATGAGTTCCGGCAGCACGATGGCATGGTGACGGTGATGGTGATGCTATCTCCTCAGGGCTTCGCCTAAGCACTAAGAAAATGTGACCGAGGGTGTAAACGGTGGAGGGGGACGCCGCACACGGCTAAACAATTGCCGTGGTTATGTGTGGC
>NC_041385.1:595915059-595942816 GCF_002162155.2 Triticum dicoccoides | reverse complement strand
CGAGGAGGGAAAGGCAAGAGGGGCCACCCCTCCTTTTTCCTTCCCCTAGGGCCAACCTGCCAAGGAGAGGAGCACGCCAGCCCCCTAGTGGGCTGGTATGTCCCCTCCTTTGGCCCATTAGGCCCATACACTTACCGGGGGGATCCGGAACCCCTTCCGGCGACCCGATGACTACCCAGTGCACTCCAAAACTCTTTCGGTGTCCGAATACCATCGTACTATATATCAATATTTACTTCTCGGCCATTTCAAGACTCCTCGTCATGTCTGTGTTCTCATCCGGGACTCCAAACAACATTCGATCACCGAATCATATAACTCATATAACACTATATCGTAAACAAATGTTAAGCATGCGGACCCTACGGGTTCGAGAACTATGTAGACATGACCGAGACACCTCTCCGGTCAATAACAATAGCAGAACCTGGATGCCCATATTGGCTCCTACATATTCTATGGAGATCTTTATCGGTCGAACCTTATGACAACATACGTAATTCCCTTTGTTCGTCGGTATGTTACTTGCCCGAGATTCGATCGTCGGTATCTCTATACCTAGTTCAACATCATTACCGGCAAGTCTCTTTACTCGTTTCGTAATACATCATCGCGTAAGTAACTCATTAGTCATTGCTTGCAAGGCTTCTTATGATGTGTGTTACCGAGAGGGACCAGAGATACCTCTCCGATGCTCAGAGTGACAAATCCTAAACTCGATCTATGCCAACTCAACAAACACCTTTGGAGATACCTGTAGAGCATCTTTATGATCACCCTGTTACGTTATGACATTTGATATCACACAAGGCATTCCTCCAGTATTCGGGAGTTGCATAATCTCATAGTCGAAGGAATATGTATTTGACATGAAAAAAGCAGTAGCAATAAACTGAACGATCATTATGCTAAGCTAACGGATGGGTCTTGTCCATCACATCATTCTCCTAATGTTGTGATCCCGTTATCAAATGGCAAATCATGTCTATGGTTAGGAATCCTTAACCATCTTTGATCAACGAGCTAGTCTAGTAGAGGCTTACTAGGGACACGATATTTTTTTATGTATTCACACATGTATTTAACTTTCCGATCAATACAATTCTAGCATGAATAATAAACCTTTATAATGAATAAGGAAATATAAAATAACAACTTTATTATTGCCTCTAGGGCATATTTTCTTCACCTACGGGTCCATAGCTAGTAGCTAGATGGCACCTTCTCTCTCTTTGATTTTCAATACAATGTTCTCCTCAATGTTCTTGGAGATCTATTCAATGTAATCCTCTTTTGTTGTGTGTTTGTTGAGAGTCGATGAATTGTGGGTATATGAACAAATTATCTGTGAATGTTATTTGAGTCTTCTCTGAACTCTTTTATGCATGATTTATATAGCTTTGTATTTCTCTCTGATCTATTGATTTGGTTTGGCCAACTAGATTGATTTTTCTTGCAATGGGAGAGGTGCTTTGTATTGGGTTCAATCTTGCGGTGCTCAATCCCAGTGACAGAAAGGGACATGACATGTATTTGTATTATTTTCATTAAGGATAAAAAGGTGGGGTTTGTTCATATTGATTGGATCTATTCCTCTACATCATGTCATCTTGCTTAAGGTGTTACTCCATTCTTGTTAACTTAATACACTAGATGCATGTTGGATAGCGGTCGATGTGTGGAGTAATAGTAGTAGATGTAGACAGGAGTCGGTCTACTTGTCTCAGACGTGATGCCTATATACATGATCATTGCCTTGGATATCGTCATAACTATGCACTTTTCTATCAATTGCTCAATAGTAATTTGTTTACCCACGTATGCTTTCTTTCAAGAGAGAAGCCTCTAGTGAAAACTATGGCCCCGGGGTCTATCTTGTATCATATTATTTTTAGACCTACAAAATCAAAAACACAAAAATACCTTGCTGCAATTTATTTACTTTTATTTTATTTTGCACTTTTGCTTATCATTTATATCTACGACTATTAGATCTCATCCTTGCAAGTAAGCACAAAGGGATTTTCGCATTGGGTGCAAGTATTTGTTTGTTTGTGCAGGTGCAATTATTGGAGACTTGTGTATTCCTCCTACTGGATTGATACCTTGGTTCTTAACTGAGGAAATACTTATCTCTACTTTGCTACATCACCCTTTCCTCTTCAAGGGAAAAACCAATGCAAGCTGAAGAAGTAGCTTTCATTGGGGTGGGGGATGACAGGAAATACCACACGAAACTCACTTCCATACAAATATTTTGTATTCCTGTACATTAGATAAAATGGTTGTCATTCAAAGACTGTATTCACCTCGAGTTCAACGCGCTTGCCATGTCTAACATAAATTCTCCAGGACTGCAATGATATTAAAAAAATCTTCATTCCCACATAAAACATTAGGGAAGAACTCATTGATACTTGCGAACATCCATCACTGTAGCTAGGGTGGCCAAAAATTCCTCTTTTTTACCACTGGCGATGAAAAACATGCATATCATTGAGCTTCACTTCATACTCAAAATTCAGAACATCTCATTCCTATGTACATTAAGCTATCCATGAAGTTCCAACATGATTGATTGTGTTTCTCATCCTAGCATAACCAATTAATTTCCTCCTATATAGATTCTTTCAAAACGAGAATAGCTTTGTTTTCTCTCCTTAGGCCAAGTATATATCCATGGGTTTCGACGCACTTAGTAACTCTATCTTCACTAATTCACCAAGACACTGACTAGCTAGCCAGCTATCATGATACCAATTAGGAAGAACACCGCTTATTACACTATACCTGTCAGGACCCCGACTCGATGTCACATCGATCTAGCTGGTAACACCTCATATCACTTTGCGGCCTCACGCACGGTATTCCCACGGGTGTCGTCTTACCTTTTCCCGGGACCGTTTGCGCCTTTTGGCTCACGTATATGATAGTGTCGCTAGCATCCATATGATAAAGAGCCCGGGCTGACATGACTAGTCGTAAACCCAAAGTGGCACAGACTTACAGGGACAGGCATCCATGACCCAGCTTCGAACGTGTCGGTCATCAGCAAGTGGGTCCGGGCTGTAGCACTGGGCTAGCAGGACTCCGGTAATCCGGGCTGTAGCGGGCTAACAGGACTCCGGTACTCAAAGCGTGACATTTCCCCGAAGGGACAGACACAGGAACGAAGAAGGACACATGCCGGCCAGCCTAAGTGTTCCAGAGCAGTAGCAAGCTACCATGGCTCAGCGGTAACACTAGGAGACATTTCCCGGTAAGAGAGGCTACTAAAGATAAACAACTAGATAGTCAGATCCCACACATACCAAGCATTTCAATCATACACACAATATGCTCGATATGTGCAAATACAACAAAGCATCACAACATGACTCTACGACACAAGTACTTTATTTAAGGCTCAGTGAGCCATACATAACATACACAAAGGTACGGGTCTCACGACCCAACATACAAGTCATACAGTCATACAAACCAGCAGCGGAAGTAACTTGTCTGAGTACAGACAACTAGTAAAATAAAAGAGGCTTGGAAAGCCTAGCTATACTACGTGGTCCTTCACAAGCTCAGGGTCACCACCTGGGTCTTTCAGCCTACTCGTTGATGTCAACGTCTACATAGAACCCATCAGAAGGGGTTGCAGCGTCTTCTGTAAAAATGTAGATTATAGCAACATGAGTACAAAGGTACTCAGCAAGACTTACATCAGATCCTACATACATGCATCGTATCAAGAAGGGTTGGTGGAGTTATTGCAGCAAGCCAGCTTTGACTCTTGGCTAGGCTATCCTACGATAATCCAACTTGAAATGATTTTGCGCACACGAGTCCACTACTCACCACTTCAATACACTACCGAGGATCCACCTCCGTCTTCCTACGGAAGAGCCATCCTCGGCACTCACACTTATCTTGAGGCTTTTAACAGTTTCCATTTACTTGTCTATGAACTGTATAGGCAACCAAGTAGTCCTTTACCGCGGACGCGGCTATTCGAATAGATTATGATAACCCTGCAGGGGTGTACTTCTTCATACATGTTTCCACCACTTAGCGTCTGCACACGACATGTGCTCGGCAGACTTCAAGCGAAAGCCGACGTGGGTGTAGACCACGACCTACCTAAACACTTAAGCCTCTAGTCCAGGTTTATCGCCTATTCAGGTTCCATCCGCAGGGAGTCCGGCCGGGGTTTCCCATACGGCCCCGAACGATGTGAACAGGGTTCCCGAGATACCTAATGGGTATTCGGTACACCGTGCCACGTACCTACCGCATCACAGCCCACCCCTACGGTCAGCGCTGTCCACGGCCTCCAGTAGGCTACAAACACCAGAAACTACTTGCAACTCCTGGACAGAGAGCTAGGGTGAATAAGAAGTCGAGCGGGGTCATATTTCAGGGCCCAATGCATGGTAGTAGCTGTATCTTAAATCACGCATACAGATCTCAGTGCTTAAGGTCGGCTTCAATGAAACAACCCACCATGTACTCCTACATGGCCTCTCATCGGTACCTTTACCAAATCGTGTTCACCACACCACTCTCATTACCGACATAATCATTTCACTCTAGCCCATCACCCAGATGAACCAGACCTGACACGACTCTAAGCATAGCAGGCATAGCAAGGTAGGAACAACACATACATATGGCTCAATCAACTCCTACACATGCTAGTGGGTTTCATCTAGTTACTGTGGCAATGACAGGTCATGCAGAGGAAATGGGTTCAACTACCGTAGCACACAGCAGTTTGAATCGTGTTGTCTTAATGCAGTAAAAGAGAGCAGGAGCGAGAACATGGGATTGTATCGATATGATCAAATGGTTGGTTGCTTGCCTGATGGTTCGATGCACGGATACGGTTCTTCGTTAGGGTAGTCACGGTACTCCTCGGGGACAGATCCTGTCGTAAAGGATAACGATACACAGGCATCACCAAACAATGTGCAACAATATGATGCATGCATGAAACATGGCAATATGAGTGTGTTGGGCTAATGCAACTAAAGCTACCAACGCTGTCAGGACCCCGACTCGATGTCACATCGATCTAGCTGGTAACACCTCATATCACTTTGCGGCCTCACGCACGGTATCCCCACGGGTGTCGTCTTACCTTTTCCCGGGACCGTTTGCGCCTTTTGGCTCGCGTATATGAAAGTGTCGCTAGCATCCATATGATAAAGAGCCCGGGCTGACATGACTAGTCGTAAACCCAAAGTGGCACAGACTTACAGGGACAGGCATCCATGACCCAGCTTCGAACATGTCGGTCATCAGCAAGTGGGTCCGGGCTGTAGCACTGGGCTAGCAGGACTCCGGTAAACCGGGCTGTAGCGGGCTAACAGGACTCCGGTACTCAAAGCGTGACATTTCCCCGAAGGGACAGACACAGGAACGAAGAAGGACACATGCCGGCCAGCCTAAGTGTTCCAGAGCAGTAGCAAGCTACCATGGCTCAGCGGTAACACTAGGAGACATTTCCCGGTAAGAGAGGCTACTAAAGATAACAACTAGATAGTCAGATCCCACACATACCAAGCATTTCAATCATACACACAATATGCTCGATATGTGCAAATACAACGAAGCATCACAACATGACTCTACGACACAAGTACTTTATTTAAGGCTCAGTGAGCCATACATAACATACACAAAGGTACGGGTCTCACGACCCAACATACAAGTCATACAGTCATACAAACCAGCAGCGGAAGTAACTTGTCTGAGTACAGACAACTAGTAAAATAAAAGAGGCTTGGAAAGCCTAGCTATACTACGTGGTCCTTCACAAGCTCAGGGTCACCACCTGGGTCTTTCAGCCTACTCGTTGATGTCAACGTCTACATAGAACCCATCAGAAGGGGTTGCAGCGTCTTCTGTAAAAATGTAGATTATAGCAACATGAGTACAAAGGTACTCAGCAAGACTTACATCAGATCCTACATACATGCATCGTATCAAGAAGGGTTGGTGGAGTTATTGCAGCAAGCCAGCTTTGACTCTTGGCTAGGCTATCCTACGATAATCCAACTTGAAATGATTTTGCACACACGAGTCCACTACTCACCACTTCAATACACTACCGAGGATCCACCTCCGTCTTCCTACGGAAGAGCCATCCTCGGCACTCACACTTATCTTGAGGCTTTTAACAGTTTCCATTTACTTGTCTATGAACTGTATAGGCAACCAAGTAGTCCTTTACCACGGACGCGACTATTCGAATAGATTATGATAACCCTGCAGGGGTGTACTTCTTCATACATGTTTCCACCACTTAGCGTCTGCACACGACATGTGCTCGGCAGACTTCAAGCGAAAGCCGACGTGGGTGTAGACCACGACCTACCTAAACACTTAAGCCTCTAGTCCAGGTTTATCGCCTATTCAGGTTCCATCCGCAGGGAGTCCGGCCGGGGTTTCCCATACGGCCCCGAACGATGTGAACAGGGTTCCCGAGATACCTAATGGGTATTCGGTACACCGTGCCACGTACCTACCGCATCACAGCCCACCCCTACGGTCAGCGCTGTCCACGGCCTCCAGTAGGCTACAAACACCAGAAACTACTTGCAACTCCTGGACAGAGAGCTAGGGTGAATAAGAAGTCGAGCGGGGTCATATTTCAGGGCCCAATGCATGGTAGTAGCTGTATCTTAAATCACGCATACAGATCTCAGTGCTTAAGGTCGGCTTCAATGAAACAACCCACCATGTACTCCTACATGGCCTCTCATCAATACCTTTACCAAATCGTGTTCACCACACCACTCTCATTACCGAGATAAACATTTCACTCTAGCCCATCACCCAGATGAACCAGACCTGACACGACTCTAAGCATAGCAGGCATAGCAAGGTAGGAACAACACATACATATGGCTCAAACAACTCCTACACATGCTAGTGGGTTTCATCTAGTTACTGTGGCAATGACAGGTCATGCAGAGGAAATGGGTTCAACTACCGTAGCACACAGCAGTTTGAAACGCGTTGTCTTAATGCAGTAAAAGAGAGCAGGAGCGAGAACATGGGATTGTATCGATATGATCAAATGGTTGGTTGCTTGCCTGATGGTTCGATGCACTGATACGGTTCTTCGCTAGGGTAATCAGGGTACTCTTCGGGGACAGAACCTGCCGCAGAGAGCACCGATACACAAGCATTACCAAACAATGTGCAACAATATGATGCATGCATGAAACATGGCAATATGAGTGTATTGGGCTAATGCAACTAAAGCCAGAAGGGTTTGAACAAATTTGAATCAAGGATTCAAATTTCAAATTCAAATATGGCCTTTTAAAGTGCTTTTCCTTGTTCTGCTTAAAACATCAATTTAACTTGTTTGATCATGCATGAAAATAGTACAGATGGATAGATTGGATTTTTCTGATCATTTTTCATATATAATTTGTCCAATTTGGAGTTACAGAATAAAAGTTATGAATTTTTGAAGTTTAAATAATATTCTGGAATTTCCTGATTTAAATTAAAATCCAGAAAATCAATTACTGCGTCAGCCTGACGTCAGTGTGACGTCAGCAGGTCAACGGAACTGGTCCAGGTCAAACCTGACAGTGGGTCCCGCATGTCAGGGTGATTATTTTAATTAAAACTTAATTAAAACTAATCCTGTTTAATTAACAGGGCTGGGCCCCACCTGTCATTGACTCAGGGGAGTCAACCAGGGCCCACCCGTGGTCAAACCCGAGTCGGCTACACCGGCGTTTAGCCGCCGGCGAGCCCGACGCGGCGGCGGAAGTGGTTTTGGTCATATCGGCCACCAAACGGACTGCGGAGACCACCGGAGTGGAGCTGAGGCCAACCCGCAGCTCTTGGCGGAGCCCGTTGGGGTCGGGGTGGCCGGAGTCGACGGCGGCGAGCTCGGCTGCGGCCGCCGGGGTTCGGTCGTGCACGGGAACGGTGCTGGAGCTCGAAGTCGAGCAAAGCGAGGCGCTAGGGATGCTCTACGGGGTCTTGCGAACTTGTTGGACTCGCCGGGGTGACCAAATGGTCACCGGAGCTGCGTCGACGGCGAGCTCGGCGACGGCGGAGGTTCGGCCGTGGTGGGGAGGTGGCTACGGTGAGGGAACGAGGGGAAGGAGAGGGGGAAACGGTGGCGTAGCTCACCGCGGTTGTAGTGGGCGTCGAAGCGGGCTCGGGGACGCACTGGAGACGGCGAATTCGACGGCGACGGTGGTCGGAGCCCGAAGAGGGGAACGGCGACGTGGCGGCGATGCAGGGCTTCCGGGGAGCTGTGGAGCGGTGGGGAGGAAGAAGGAGTCGAGGCGGAGCTCCTGAGCTAGTCGGGGGAGCGAGGGGTGGCCGGAGATGGCTGCTATGGCGAACGGCGGCGAGTGTGGTGTTCGGCCGGGCGAGAGAGAGAGCGAGGGAGAGGAGAGGAGAGCCGGGGGAGAGTGAGAGAGAGCAGGGGGGAGGGCGTGGCGTCGTCCAGGGAGTCGAGCGAGGAGGGGAGGCCAGGCAAGCAGGCGAGCAGGTGGCGTGGCGCGGTGGCCGTGCGCGCGCGCCGGCCACACTCCCCTCCCTCTGTCGGGGCAAAGACGACAGAGGAGGGAGGTGGGCTGGGCCGGCTGCCGGCTGGGCCAGCCAGCTGGCTGGGCCGCACAGTGGAGAAGCCCAGGTAAGTTTTCCCCCTTTTTATTTCTGTTTCTGTTTTATTTAATATATCTGCAACTTTGTTGAATTAAATAAAATACCTAGGCAAGTTCAAAAATCACCAAACTATTCCTGGCCCATAGTTGGATTATTTCCAACATGAAACATTTTAGTTTGGAGATATTTGAGCATTTAAATATTTTATATTATTTTAAATGCCCAAATTCAAATATTTATGATTTAATTCAAAAACCCTAGGATAGCCTAGGAAAATGTGCACCATTTTTGGCAGAGGTTCTGAACCAAGACAAAAATGATGGGCATTTTAGAAGGGCATTTCAGGTTCATTGAAAAAATTACTTTAGTAACCCTAGTTGGTTTCAGAGGGGACTGGGGGTTCTGTCATCCCCATTTCAAGTTTCTGATGAAAGAGTAAACATGATGCAACACTCTAATGCATGACTAGCTAGGTTGTGACAATACCCTATACAAATCATTGTTCAAACCATGAATGGCACATGACTAGCTTTACATGTTTAGGTATTCTTTAGAATTGTCTTAATCACGCACAAAAGTTATTTTCATAGGATACAATGCAATTGTGCATGTACATGCCATGGAAGTGGAGTAATATATAGAGATTGGGATAAGTACATAATATTTAAATAGTATTTTTATGATATCATTCTTGCTAGTCGACTTGAACCTAGTGTTCTCTCATGTGTAACCTTGCACATGCATGGCAACCTTCAGACATCTTTATTTTGCAAGCATTTTCCTGACATACATTGAGTTTGTGAGATAATGATACACTCACGATGAGTAGACTGATGATATCTTGCACCTTTCCGCATTACTTTAGGTTGGATTTTTATTTTCCCATTCCACATGTTTCCACAAGTAGTTGCATACATTAATCTACTCTCCTCGATAGGTGGTCGACTATCATGTTCTCAGAGATGCAAGAACTTCATGTTCCACGGTCCATGAACCCAAACCAGCTAGCCACCAGGCTAGAAACTTGTTCCATCAACCGAGTACATTTAAGAAATGGAGATATTAGGAATCTACACTTGGTCTCACTTGTGCTCCTCAACCACCTGCATGTGATATTTCTGATATTGCTTGAATTGAACTATGTTCTAAGGGGCACATTACTAGTTGGTGGAGTGTGGAAAGACATGATTAATCTCTTCAAATAGAAGTGTGGTCCCTCATTTCTATCTTGAAAAAAATCTATAGAAGTTCTTGGGTTTGTCCATTATATGTGAAAGATGCATTGCAGATGCAACACTACTGCTGATTGAGATGTTCGACAATAATAACATGAATGAGAAAATAAAGAAGCTTCGTCTGTTGTACCGCGAAGGTCACCCAAAGATTGTACCCTCCTTCAATCCAAAATCATGTCCAATGGACAAGAATCGGTTGAAAGTGCAACCGATAAGTTGAAAGCATTCAAGTTGTAGTTGAGAAAACCAGATAATGCGACTTTAGCTGAAAATGGCACAGGGGGAACGTTCAACACAAACATGCCAGAGAAATGTAATAGGTAGTCTATAGCGAAGTCCTAGACCCCCTGCCCGTTAGAATGATACCTTGTTCATATAGTTCAAGTGTTGTTCTTCCCATCCTTGATGTCATTGAAGATGAACTGAAGTATGGCACAATAGAATAAGGAAATTCTGAGCCTGAAGAGATAAAAAAGATTGACTGTTATTCTCACCCGGAGAAGCACTTGGATGATGAAGGCACTCTATAACTATCAAGATCGCCACCTGAACATGAGATTTATGATATGCCAAAACTGACCACTGGTCTTAGGGGTACATTACTAGTTGGTTGAGTGTGGGAAAAGGTGGCCCAAAAAGAGTTGCTCCCGGTGAAGTCAATCATGCATTTTTAAATATTACTGGTTATTTATTCTCCCCTTGGTAGTAAAATAATTTTCTTCTATAATCGATCAGATGGTAGGTTTTACTTGGGCATGATTGACAAAAAGAAGAAGGATTTCCCTTGACAAAACTCTTTTTAATCAGTTTTGCTCAGTTTCCTCATATTTTTGATGGGGAAGTTTCATCACAATAGAGATCCAATAGATATTGCTATTTCAAGTACTGAGCACCGCAAACACCGCAACAGTAGAGACTGACAAAGAAAGAACAAAAGGTGCTACAGAAGTTTAACTTTTCTCGGTGGAGCACACAGTAGCACCGCCCAGGAAAACGGGAACGGATCATCTAACGTCACGAAGCTACAGTGCAATTCCAGTACAAAACAGAGAAGGGATGTCACGTTTATTGTAGCTATACGTACTGTAGAGAGTTACTGTTCATAGAAAATAAATCTGAAATTGATTTTATTGCACCATAATTTTGTTTCTATCTAATTTTTGTAAATGTATACATTAGATTTGTAATTTACAAATTAACTCAAGTCATTTTAGCCTTAATCATATGGATGTGAAGAAGGGATGTTAGGGTACTGTAGCTTTTCTGACATCCCTTCATGATGTTAGAGGATCTCGTTCCTAGGAAAACATCCCCAAGGCAGAAGCTGGCGGTCTGATTATCTGTGTGGGATCATTAATTTCCAGCCATGTGACAGCAGTTTCTAGTAACCTGATGGCTACAGGACATGCCACCCGATCTGGTCGTGCTGTAGTGTCTTTGTGGTTCAAGGGGATCCTTTGATCGGCCTTGCGATGCACTGGATGCACATTCTAAAGAACTTTTTGATAGTATATTTCTTTATGACATACGATTCATATTTTGCTGCAAAATTACAAGTCCAAGTTTGACATACAAAATGAAGTGGCATTGTATAAGGAAATGAAGGGAGTACTGCAAATAAAAATGCTCGTGATCGCTGCTCAAATTCCCGATGCATCATATTTCCCTGTACAGCCGAACAGCTACCGACCACTCAAAAACCATGATCCAGTGCATATGGTCCATGTCGCTCGATTATCCCCTTTGTCCCATATTCTTTCTTTTTGCTACCCCGCTCGAAGGTCCTGTAATACGATGCAAAGAAGTCGGTTTATATTCACAGGGTCAAGATGTTGAGTAACTCACCATTTCTCCTTCCGTCCCGAAATACTTGTTACAGAAATGGATGTATTTAGATTTTAGTTATAGATACATCCAGTAATTCTGAATGGAGGGAGTACATCTTCTAGCATCACTAAAGGCTGGGAAGGACACATCCATATATTTTTGCATGTTCTAATCTTCACACTGGTTCTTGTTTGCCCATGATTTTAGTTCAACAGCATAGTTTAATTTTGCCAACCATGGATGTGAGCTTTGACTATTAATTTTGGTTGTCGTTTGGATATATCCATTATTTTTCTGGTGAAGAATGACCCATATCTACTGAAAAGGTTCATAAGAAGTACAAAGCATACTAGACATAATAAAATAATAGCGAGGATCCTGTATCACTAAACGACCACTACCGCTATCTGAACGAGCCGCCGACATGTTGCTGTCACTGCTTCCCTACCAGAACCGGCTTCACCTTGTCGATGACAGCCGGGAATTCTTCATGCACGTGTCCCTAAGGACTAGCGTCCTAGAGGTACAGTCGTCGTCGTTGAACCTTTGAATTGATTTGTCGTCACCGAACATTTGAAATGACCTGAAGTGTGTGACACCAAATCTTGCGGGCGCACACGCATAATGAAAAAATTTCTGACATCGCCGTCCCAAGAAGACATCAGAAATCTACTCCGGAGCTTCATCCACTCTATCCCAAAGGACGAACTCTGGCATCCCGTCAACACCCTAACTTTGTAATTCCCCGTGTCAATGTGACACGGGCAAAACTTTGCAATTGACGCTAAACTGTGGAACTATGAAATGCATTTAAAAAATTAGCTGATCGTGAAAAATAGGAAGTAAGCTTCATACTATAGTCAGAAAACCATCTCTTCATTGGGGTGGGTGGATGACAGGAAATACCACGCGAAAGTCACTTCCATACAGATCTTTTGTATGCATATACATGAGGAAAACGATTATCTTTTAAAGACTGTATTCCCCTCAGGTTCATCACGCTTGCCATGTCTAACATTAATTCTCCATGACTGCACCGATATCCGAAAATACTCCATGTACGCTTATCATGCATTCTCATACAAAATGTGGGGGGAAGAACTCATTGTTACTTGCAAACCTCCATCACCGTAGCTAGGAGACCAACATTTCCTTTTCTTTACCACTCACATTGAAAAACACATGCATATCATTGCGCATTCCTATGGACTACATTAAGTCATTCATGAAGTTTCAACATTGTTGATTATCTAGCTCTCCTAGCATAACCAATTAAACACCCCCCTAGCAGTTTCTTTCAAAATAGGAAGAACTTTGTTTCTCTCCTTTCTCACTCATTTGCCATGTGCCAAGGCCCAGTTTGTATCCATGGGGTTTGGACGCATCGAGTAACTTTGTATTCATTAATTCACTAGACCGCCTAGCTAGCCGGCTATCATGATACTAATTGCGAGTACACTGCCTATTACACCCTAACGCGTACAGATCATTGTTCAAGAGCATGAATGGCACATGGCCAGCTTCACATGTTCCTTTTTTGATAACCTATGTGTTCATTTTTCAGTATGTATGCACCGAGAGGTTCGAGCCGAAAATATCTGTGTGTAGAATATATGGATCGGACCTTCTGCTCGAATTCTCGATGCATCATATTCTGATATACATCCAACTAGCTACCAAAACACCACACCATTCTAATTCTAACATCATGCTCCACTCTCACATGCTCATCCCCGCTCGATTGACCCGTTTGTCTCACGTTTTTCTTGCTACTATTTCACTCAAAGGCCCTGCCATAAGATATGAAGAAGATGATTTATATCTTTCTGCCCTGAGTTACTCATCCTGCACAAGCTCAACCATCTTTATCTGGAGATTGGCTCAACCACTAACCACTAGTAACCAGCTATTTCAATATTTCGGAGTACACTAGTACATGTTATCACGCACGTGGTCACTACTGAAAGAGTACATAGCCCTTGTGTTTAGCTTTTCGCATGTTAAGTTATTTAGACTAATCTTAGTCATATCGACGAGAGCTCCTCCCCGGCACCTTAAGTGTAGCTGGCGCTCACGTGCCCTCCTTTATGGGCGGCCCAACAAGGAGCGAGTGCTCGCTTGGTTTCCTCTGGTCAATGGATCGAGTTTGACGGTCACGGTTGGCCAGTTATTAAGTGGTCAATCAGTTGACTTTTGGGAATAACAGGAAAAAAATTAAAAAGGAAAAACACAAAAACAAAAGAAATCGTGATTCTAAAAATGTTTATGGACTTTGAAGAAAGTTCACAAACTCAAAAAATGTTCATCGATTTCGAAAAATGTTTGTTGAATTTGAAAAAAAAATCATAAATTTAGAAAACAAAGTTCATAGAATTTGGAAAAGGTTTATTGAATTTAAATAATATTCATCAAAATTGAAAAAAGTTCACACATTTGAAAAAATCATTAATTTTTTAAAAGTGCATCAACTTTGAAAAAAAATCATTGATTTCAAAAAAGTTAATCGAATTAGAAAAGTAAAAATAAAATAATGAAAATAAAAAGAAAAATGAGAAAGGAACAAGAAAAACCAAAAGGTAAAAAAGAAAAGGAAATAGAAAAAGAATAAAACCGGCTTAGGGCACGAGAAAAAGAAGAAGAAAAGATGTAAGTATTCACAAGAGTTGTGTTGGTACAGTTCGTTACTGTAGCTTATATCGAACCGGTTGGTCGAGGGTATGATTCTCTTTTGGTGTACCTTTTTGCGAGTTTAAAACACGAAAAAGAGTAAACTGAGCCGGCCCAGTGCGACGGCGAGGGGGGTGTACGCCGGTTTGAAAATAACACAATAACGGGCGCTAAATAGGGCATGTCGACACCTTCGGTCAAAAAGGCAGTTTAGTGATGTCAGCCATGAAAGGAAGCTTCCCAGCCTTGTGTTATCTATGCGCCTGTTTGGTTGTCTACATCCTGACTCAGCCAGGCTTGCGAGAAATGTTCGAATTGACAGTCTTCAACGAGGCAGGTTCAAGCAAACTCCAAAAGGCTCCACCAAGGACAAGTTCGAGCAAATTTTAATACTGTACTGATTTGCATTTGTTCCTGCTCTACTCATCTCCTTAATCTCTTTCATATAACCCGTGTTGAATATATGGTTTGTACATGTTTATTGTATAGTCTGGCCCACCTCCTAGTCTTTGTATAGTTGAGATTGTGGCCCATTTTGTACTCCATATATACGTGCGCTTTGCACCGATCATCGTGAAGCATTGCCAAAACAATCGTTTCCAACATGGTATCATACCTACGATCCTAACCCTAACCCGTGCCGCCGCTGCCGCCGCCGCGATCCCATTGCCGCCGCCGCCACCTCGTGCCGCCGCCGCCGCCGCGCACCTCCGCCGCCGCGCCGCCGCCCTGGTCTGCCGCCGCCGCCCACGCTTCCGCAAGCCACCGCCGCGCCGCCCCCCAGCCGCGCCGCCTTCCTCCCTGCCGCGCCGCCGCTCCAGCGCCGCCGCACCTCCCCTCTAGACCATGGTCTCCCCCGGTTCCACCGGTACCTCCCGCAGCCGCCGCACCAACCCGTTCGAAGGTCCCGATCTCGTCGTCATCCGCGACCTCAACATCCTCGCCCGGGTTCCCGTCGTCCTCGACCACCTCACCTCCATGTACTATGCCTGGAAGATGTACTTCTCCCTCGTGTTCCGTGAGTACAATCTCCGAGATCACATCGATGGCTCCGTGGACTCCTGCTTCATGGAGGACGATGAGGAGTGGACGGCCATCGACGCCACTCTCATCCGTTGGTTCTACACCACCATCTCGAAGGACCTCTTCCACACGGTGGTCTCCGCCGACGATGACGCTCACGCCGTTTGGACCAAACTCAATGGCCTCTTCACCGACAACGTGCTCCAACGCAAGGTCTTCTTGCACGGCGAGTTTTTTGGGTGCCAGCAGCTTGAGTCGTCTGTTGACGATTATTGCATGCGCCTCAAGAAGCTTGTTGATGAGCTCCGTGACCTCGGCGAGAAGGTCTCTGATGAGCTTCTCCTCAGCACCCTCATCGCCGGCCTGAATGATGACTTCGGGAAAGCCGCCTCCAACATCCCCCTCATCACCAACCGACCTTCCCCAAGATCGTCGCCTACCTGAAGCTGGAGGAGCGGCGGATGCGGATGTCACGCACCTGGGCCACTCACACGGCCCTCACCGCCGGTACCCGTGGCGGTGCGTCGCCCACCGCCCCGGCCCCACCGCCACGGCCCGCCCCGGGCCCCTTCCAGGCGCCGCCGCCGCCCGGGTTACCCTACCTGGCACCGCCGCAGGCCCCTCCGCCCCCTGCCGAGCAGCAGCAGTGCCGGGGCGGGCGTCGCGGCCGAGGAGGCTGCAAGCAGCAGCAGCCGCAGCAACCAGCTGCCCATAGCGGGGCGCCCCGCCATCCGCATCACCTGCTACCGCCGACGCCCTGGCAGGCAGGCCAGAACCCTTGGACGGGGGTTGTGCACGCGTACTCCATGCCTATCCCGCGTGCCCCCGTCCCCGGCTCCTTTGGCGCCCGCCCGGCCCCTCATCAGGCCCTGTACGCGACCCCTCAGGCGTACCAGCCCGCGCCGCTCTACGACCCCTCGGGCTATGGGTATGTGGCGCCATCGCCTCAGCCAGCGCCGTCTGCCCCGGCCCTCCCGCCGGCGCCTTGGGATCCCGCGCTCCTAGCGGCTCTCCACACCGCCCCCACGCCGCAGCAGTACACTGGCGGTGGTGACGGGTATATGGACACCGGAGCCACGGCTCACATGGCCGCCAACCCCGGTAACCTTCTTGCCGCTCACCCCCTTCACACCGTTGCTCGCATTACCGTGGGTGACGGTTCTTCCATGCCCATTACTCATGTCGGCCATGCTGCTTTTCCTTCTAACTCCATGTCATTATATCTTTCTAATGTACTTGTTTCTCCTGACATCATTAAAAATCTTGTTTCCGTTCGTTCTCTTACACGTGAAAATCTTGTTACCATTGAATTTGACATGTTTGGCTTTTCTGTCAAGGATGCCCGTACCCGGATGGTGCTCCACCGATGTGACAGCCCCGACGAGCTCTACTCAGTCCACTCACCTACCTCATTCGTTGCTGCACCCATGGCGCTTTCCGCCGGAGTGGACCTTTGGCACGCCCGTCTTGGTCATCCCAACATCGCCACCCTTCGTCATATTCTTCGGAGTTTTTCATTCACGTGTAATAAGATCGACGATCACACTTGTCATGCTTGTCGCCTCGGCAAACATGTTCGTCTTTCTTTTAGCAATTCCTCGCATGTCGCATCATACCCGTTCGAGTTAATTCATAGTGATGTCTGGACCTCTCCTGTTGCAAGTAACACGGGCTATCTTTATTACCTTGTCATACTTGATGATTTTTCGCACTATGTGTGGACCTTCCCGTTGCGGCGAAAGTCGGACTCTGTTGCCACTCTCACCGCTTTTTACTCATATGTCTTCACGCAGTTTGGACGTCCCATTCATGTGTTGCAAACAGACAACGGGAAGGAGTTCGATAACCTTGCGATCCGCAACCTTCTCGCCACACACGGCACGATCTTTCATCTCACTTGCTCGTACACTTCGCAACAAAACGGCCGCGTTGAGCGCGTGCTACGCACTCTCAATGACTGCGTTCGCACCCTCCTCTTTCACACCAACGTGCCACCATTTTTTTGGCCCGACGCGCTTGCCACCGCATCACTACTCATTAACATTCGTCCATGTCGCACTCGCGGGAATTTTGCACCTCATCACCTCTTGTTTGGCACGCCACCCTCCTATGCTGAGCTCCGCATCTTCGGTTGCCTGTGCTACCCTAGCATCACTTCCACCGCTCCTCATAAGCTCGCACCTAGGTCTGTGGCCTGCATTTTCCTCGGCTATCCTCCTAACACCCAAAGGCTACCGCTGCTATGATCCTATCTCTCATCGGGTGATCACTTCACGACACGTTTACTTTGATGAGATGGTTTTTCTGTTCCAGCGGGTACCTTCGGATATTGCGGCCTTGCCCGCTCCCGGTGATGGCCGCCCACGAGCCTCTCTTGGGCCGCCTCCCTGCTTTGAGGGTGCCCCCCGGGCCACGGGTCGAGTCTCTCCCCGATTGGCTGCCCTAGGGGCCGCACCTCCCTCGACGCCCGCGACGCCCCCGTCGTCCCCGGCCTCGACCCTTCCGGCGGCCTTGTCCGCCGCCACGCCGGTGTCCTCGCCCGCCGCCACGCCGTCGGCCTCGCCCGCCGCCTCGCCGGCGGCCTCGACCGCGGCAGTCACATCGGGAGCGGGCTCGTCTTCGTCCTCGCCCACCTCCCCTCCGGACCCACTGCCCCGCCCGATGACTCGCTCTCGGGCTGGCACCCTTCGCCCGAGCACGCGGTACCCTAGCGATGAGTATCTTCTCGCTGCTTCCGCCTTTGAGCCGTCTCCTCTCCCATCATCAGCTCGAGCCGCCCTTCGGGATCCTCATTGGCTCGCTGCGATGCAGGAAGAATTCGACGCGCTCCAGCGGAATGTACCTGGCAGCTCGTCCCTCGGCCGCCCCGTGCCAACACCATCACGGGCAAGTGGGTCTTTCGGCACAAGACTCGTCCGGATGGCACTCTCGAGCGCTATAAAGCTCGCTGGGTGGTTCGGGGTTTTCGGCAACACGCGGGCGTGGACTTCACCGACACATTTGCCCCGGTTGTTAAACCGGGCACGATCCGCGCCGTGCTCCAGCTAGCCGTGTCCCGAGCATGGCCTATGCATCAGTTGGATGTGACCAACGCCTTCTTGCACGGCCACCTGGCTGAGCAGGTGTTCTGTGAGCAGCCCACCGGCTTCGTCGACGCCATGCATCCAGATCATGTGTGCTTGCTCTCCCGTTCGCTCTACGGGTTGAAGCAGGCACCTCGAGCCTGGTACCAGCGCATCACCGCCTTCCTGCAGATGCTCGGATTTACATCGACTCGCTCCGATGCGTCCCTCTTCGTGTATCATCACGGAGCTGACACGGCCTACTTGGTGCTATATGTCGATGACATCATTCTAACGGCATCCACTGTCGCGCTCCTCCAGCGGCTCACTGCTCGTCTTCGTGATGAGTTTGCCCTGAAGGATTTGGGTCCTCTGCATTATTTTCTTGGCATTGAGGTGGTTCGACGGCCAGATGGGTTCTTCCTGCATCAGCAGCGCTATGCCCATGAGCTTCTTGACCGAGCTGGCATGCTTAACTGCAAGCCCGCTCCCACGCCAGTCGACACCAAGGACAAGGTCTCCGCTTTGGAGGGCTCGCCTGCATCTGATGCGGCCTTCTACCGGTCCATTGTGGGCGCCCTGCAGTACCTGACCCTGACGCGCCCCGACTTGCAGTATGCCGTTTAGCAGGTCTGTCTTCACATGCACGCTCCGCGCGACTCTCACTGGACTCTGGTGAAGCGTATCCTTCGATACATACGCGGCACCCAGTCCTTGGGACTTACGCTGACGGCCTCCACCTCCACCGACCTCGTCGCCTACTCTGATGCGGACTGGGCTGGCTGCCCGGACACACAGCGCTCCACCTCGGGGTACTGTGTCTACCTTGGGCCGTCCCTGATCTCTTGGTCTTCCAAGCGACAGCTCACCGTCTCCCGCTCGAGTGCCGAGGCTAAGTATCGAGCAGTGGCTAACGCCGTTTCTGAATGCTCTTGGCTCCGTCAGCTGCTTCAGGAGTTGTTTGTGATGTTCACAAGGCTACGCTCGTCTACTGCGACAACGTCTCCGTCGTTTACCTCTCCGCCAACCCGGTCCATCATTGTCGAACGAAGCATATTGAGCTCGATATACACTTCGTTCGTGAGCAGGTGGCTCTTGGGCGCATCCGGGTCCTCCACGTCCCGACGGCGCAGCAGTTCGCCGACGTCATGACGAATGGACTGCCTACTTCTGTTTTCGAGGAGTTCAGGTCTAGTCTTTGCGTCTCCGGCGACGCTTCGACTGCGGGGGGGTGTTGAATATATGGTTTGTACATGTCTCTTGTATAGTCTGGCCCACCTTCTAGTCTTTGTATAGTTGAGGTTGTGGCCCACTTTATACTCCATATATACGTGCGCTTTGCACCGATCAATACATCGTGAAGCATTGCCAAAACAACCATTTCCAACAACCCCTTTTAATCTACGCAATGATGTTTCTATTGGAGATAAGCTCTACGCCAAAAAAGGTGCAAATCGACGTTGTGATTTCCTTCACGCCATCTATTCGTAGACTCATGGACCGTAAATTTTTAATTTGTGTTCATGTTTGATGCTTCTTAGACAAATTTTGTCAAATTTATTGCACGCGGTCGACTGTTTGAAATTCCCTCTAAGGAGAAGCTTTATCTTGTTATTTCACACAACTTTCATGTTGTAGGTTTTTTCGACACTCTAAGACGAGTAGTTTTATATCTCCATATTGTACTGTAATAATGTGTTCATGTGTGCATGTTAGTTTAGACGAATTTATGTGAACTCATCACACACAGTCAATCATTTGAAATTTTGCTTGATCACTAGTTTCATATCGTTGTTCCACACAACTCACGTTGATAGACAAAGTTGTTTAAGTGTGATGGTGTAAGGGAAGTTCACCATTTGGACGGGAGGCGTGATTAACCATCGATGCACACATAACCAAACAACACGATGTTGCATTTGCGGAGCACATGCTTACCAAATGTTGCACTAGTGCTTCTACTCTAACGTAGCTTCGGGTTTTATGGGCAACCAAACAATGACATAACACGGTTACCAGCGTGCACTAGTTCAACCAGGCTCAGTCGGACCACAAATACAAGAGGACCAAAGATGATATAGGTAATTAAACACATAAATCGTGTTAGCATAACCAAATGGTTTTTTCTAACAAATGGTCATGACTTACTTATACCGATAACCATAGTCGCATGGCATTAGGGCAACTCCAATGCGCCGACATACTTTGTCCGCTTGCGTCCATTTCGGCCAAAACAAATAGAAATGGTAGCCTAACGCGTTGACGCAAACGGACATTCGTCCGTTCTTCGTCCGCCCGCGACCCATTTCTAGCCCAAATTCGGACCAGGTTTGCATAGGCGTGGACACTACACAGACGCACGCGACACCCGCCTTTGTCCTCCCCCTGGCCCGCCTGTCGGTGGCACATCCACCCATTCTCCCCTCGCCCTCCACACCCGAGACCTCCTGCCACGCCGTTGCCACCCACTTCAAGCAGCATGGGTGTTGCCTAGGCCGCCACCCGCATCCATACACTCCCCCCACCCCTACGCCACTTTCGATGCCCGCTCTTGCTGACGTTGATGGTCTCGTTTCGCTGCAGTCATAGCACCTCCATGGCCACGCCACCACATTGACTCCACTGTCGCCTTCCTAGCTCGAAGCCCACCGGCCTCTCTCCACGACAACGTCCACTTCGACATGTCTGCTTCCTGTGCAGGGGAGAGGCGTTGGGCTCTTGATCGGCCGACTTCTCCACGATGCCCGCAAGGTGTTCGATGCTTCACCCGCAAGGTACCATGGATAGTAGGGATGAGTCATTTTTTAACAACTTCGTGTGTTCATCTGACGATTAGGAATTTTTTGTTGCGATACTGTTGTTAATGACCACATTACTAGGCAGCGACCAAGGTTCAGGGGATCCCGGGCTGTGCTCTACCGTTGAATCACAACAGAGAGACCGGGCATTGCCTACTATTCGTCCATTACTTTCAAAGCACGTCCCCACTGTACAAACCCAAGCTATTCTGATGACTCTTCACGGTGGCTAGACATGTATTCAATCATATTTGGGAGGGAGCGATGGCGTATGATGATTATTTCGTATGCAAGGAGGATGCCCTTGGAAAGGCAGGCTTCTTCTCTTATCAAAAATGCACTGCAGCTAATCGAATGCTTGCATACGGAATTCTAGGTGATCTTGTTGATGAGTATGTATACATGAGTGCGCCCACATGCCTTGCATCAATGTACAAGTGATACGTCTCCAACGTATCTATAATTCTTGATTGTTCCATGCTATTATATTATCTATTTTGGATGTTTTATATACATTAATATACTATTTTATATCAATTTTTGGGACTAACCTATTAACCTAGTGTCCAGTGTCAGTTGTTGTTTTTTCCTTGTTTTTGTCTTTTGCGGAAAGGAATATCAAACGGATTCCAAACGAAATAAAACTTTATGATGATTTTTCTTGGACCAGAATAAACCTAGGAAGCTTTGGGAGGAGGCAAGAAGACAGGCGAGCTGTCCACAAGCCCTACGGGTGCCCCCTAGGCTTGTGGGCCCCTCGAGGGTCCTCTAACCCTAACTCCAGCTCTATATATTCTCAAATATTCCTCGAACATCAGGAGCATCCACAAAAATACTTTTCCGCCGCCGCAAGCCTCTGTTCCCGTGAGATCCCATCTTGGGGCCTTTTCCGGTGATCTGCCTGAGGGGTATTCGATCATGGAGGACCTTTACACCAACCTTGTTGCCCTATCGATGATGTGTGAGTAGTTTACCATAGACCAATGGGTCCATAGCTAGTAGCTAGATGGCTTCTTCTCTCTCTTTGATCTTCATTACCATGTTCTCCTCGATGTTCTTGGAGTTCTATCCGATGTAATATTCTTTTGCGGTGTGTTTGTCGAGATTCGATGAATTGTGGATTTATGATCAAATTATCTATGAATAATATTTGAATCTTCTCTGAATTCGTATATGTATGATTTGATAGCTTTGTATTTCTCTCCGATCTATCGACTTGGTTTGGCCAACTAGATTGGTTTTTCTTGCAATGTGAGAGGTGATTTGTGATGGGTTCAATCTTGCGGTGTCCTCACCTAGTGACATAGTAGGGATAGCAAGGAACATATTATATTGTTGCCATTAAGGATAAAAAGATGGGGTTTATATCATATTGCTTGTGTTTATCCCTCTACATCATGTCATCTTGTTTAATGTGTTACTCTGTCCTCTTGAACTTAATACCCTACATGCAGGCAGGAGTCCGTCGATGTGTGGAGTAATAGTAGTAGATGCAGGCAGGAGTCGGTCTACTTGTCACCGATGTGATGCCTATATTCATGATCATTTTCTTAGATATCGTCATAACTATGCACTTTTCTATCAATTGCTCGACAGTAATTTGTGTACCCATCGTATGTTTTCTTTCAAGAGAGAAGCCTCTAGTGAAACCTATGCCCCTGGTCTATTTTCCATTCTATATTTTCAGATCTATAAAACCAAAAACACAAAAATACCTCGCTGGGTCTATTTACTTTTATTTATCTTTTATACCTATCTCTATTAGATCTCACTCTTGTTTGTGACTGTGAAGGGATTGACAACCCCTTTTTTGTGTTGTGAGCAAGTGTTTGTTAGTTTGTGCAGGTGCATATATTGGAGACTTGCTTGTGCCTCCTACTAGATTGATACCTTAGTTCTTAACTGAGGGAAATAATTATCTCTACTTTCCTGCATCACCCTTTCCTCTTCAATAGAAAAATCAACGCAAACTCAAGAAGTAGCAACAAGTTCTGCAAGGTCGTGGTAGTAGTGTTTGGCCCAGACTACCTGAGAGAGCCAAATGTTGCGGATACTACACGGTTGTTGGCGATCAATGCAGATAGGGGCTTTCCAGGGATTCTTGATAGCATAAATTGTATGCCCCTAAAAGTGAAGAAATTTCAGGCGATCTTGTTGATGAGTATGTCCGCATGAGTGTGTCCACGTGCCTTGCATCAATGTACAAGTTCTGCAAGGTTGTGGTAGCAGTGTTTGGATTGGAGTACCTGAGAGAGCCAAATGGCGATCAATGCAGATAGGGGCATTGTGGGGATGCTTGGTAGTATAGATTGTATGCCCAGGAAGTAGAAGAATTGTCCATCTGTTTGGCAGGGGCAGTATAGGGGACATGTCAAAGGTTGCACTGTCATACTTGAAGATGTGGCTTCTTCACAAGATCCCTAGATTTGACACTCTTTTTTTGACATGGCTGGTTCTCGCAATGACATCAACGTGCTTCATCACTCTCCGGTGTTCGGAAGGCTTGTAGACGGGAATTGCCCAGAAGTCAATGCTAAGATTAATGGCCACCACTACAACAAGGGATACTATCTAGCTGATCGTATCTACCCTCAGTGGACAATTCTTGTGAAGACAATCTTCAATCCGGTAGGAGAGAAGAGGGTTAGGTTTGCTCAAACACAAGAGAGTGGTAGGAAGGATTTAGAGCATTCTTTTGGTGCGCTTCAATCTCGATGGGCCATCATTCGGTATCCTGGTAGAACTTTGAGCACCAAGAGGTTGTGGGAGGTGATTCTTACTTGTGTGATCATGCACAACATAATTGCAGAACATCAGTGTGAGGACGAAATCTTTGACCAAGGGTTTCACTTTCAGGGTGAAAATGTTGTGCCTGAGTATGAAGTACCGGCAACGTTTGAACATTTCACCCAGTTTCATCAAGAAATACGTGATTGGGCAACTCACATTCAACTTCAAAATGATTTTGTTGTTATGTGGACTCACCTAGCAACAAATAGATTTTCTTTTTAATATATGTGTGGCAATTTAAATTTTATTTGATTTGTAAACTATGAGATTTTTATTTAGTTGTAAGAAACTATGTGATTTTTGAATGATTTATGCAATGTTAAATTTGTATGAAAAAGTGTGTAAAATATGTAGCATGCGGACCGCACGGACGAAATGGCGCTGGCCGGTTGGGCACACCGACTAGCAAAACGCGGACAGGACCTTACACCAGCAGACACAAACAGACAACTAACTTGTTTGCACCAGCGCGTTGGAGTTGCTGATCCAAACGGATGTGCACTTTGTTCGTTTTCCGTCTGTTTGGATTGGCCGCGGCGGATGAGCGCGTCTGCTTTTTGTTTTGGGTCGGCCGGTGCGCCTAACGGGTGGCCAACTCATTTTTTTCCCACGTCAAAAAAGGCAGTTTCAAAATATGCGGTCAAAATAAACATAATTAAACATTAATGGCCGGTTAATGGCTGGTTAAGTCCACTTAAACATTAATAAAATATATAAAAAACTCTGCGCCTCCCCGCACGCTGCCCTAAGCGTCGTCGTCCTACCCCGGGCCGGTGAGGTCGATCAACTCCGGTGCCAGGCCAGCCCAGGGGAATGCCGCCTCCCGGGCACGTGCAGCCTCCTGCGCCGGCTGCGTCGCGGGCGCACTCCTCCTCCTCCCGTACCCAGCGGCACTCCAGCTCCATCCGCCGCTCGCCACACTCACGCTTCCCCGCCAGCACACGCGCCCTCCCTTGTTGGAGGTAAAAGGCATCATGCTCCGGCGTCGCGCTAAACCACACAGGAGGCACATGGACCCACTTGCGGAGCTAGCCAGTCCACTGGTACCGCTCCGGCTTGGGCTTCGTGGGTGGCGGCTCGACCTTAGGCTCGGGAAGGAGCGTGACCGGCGGCGGCGGGAGGATGACACAGTCGCCGACTGCGAAGAGTGCGAGGGCCTCCTCCAGGCTCTCCCAGTGCACGTCCTCGTCGCACCTGCTCTCCTCCAGAGCGTATTGCGTGGCTGCCTCGAGCGCAGCCTGGTAGGCCTCCTCCTCCTCCTCCTCCTTAACCTCCGGGGTGGGGGTGGCCGGTGGCACGGCGGGGTTGAGCTATACGCCACGGCGGTGCTCCTCCTTGTACTCCAGCACAAAGCAGACCTCTGAGTTGGGAGAATCTGGCGCGTACGCAGGAAGCCATGCTGCTCCGGCTTCAGAAGCTCGCGGCGCCTGCGCACTGTCTCGACGTGCGCCCGCACCGATCGGGGCACCGCCTACATCAGGATGCGGTGCGGGTCCAGATGCCAACCATGGGGCAGGTTGACATCTGGATAGGGAAGCGACTGCATGTACTGCCAGTGCCACCGCGCCTGGTGCACTGGGATGTACAACCGCTCCCTTTCCCGTGGCGGCCCGCCGCATAGAGTAGGTAGCGGCGGCGACGCGCGGGACAATCTCGCGACGGGGGTGAGCTTCCCCTTGCCCTTGCTAAAAAAAACCATGGAGCTAGGGTTAGGCTGTCGCCGGTGAGGGCCCAAGCTTGGCTAGATGTGGATGGGGAAGGGAGTGGATGAGCCCCCCCTCCCCCACCTCCCCCGCAAGCTTGCATTAGAAAGGACGGCGAGCCGCCGCTTCCACCCGCTGCCAGGCTGGCCCGAGGTAGGTGATCGCGTTTAATATGACCACAGGCGGTGGTTGGGCGGCTGACATGTTGGGCTGCGGCGGACACCGAGCGGATGTGCAGCGCGTCCGTCTCGTGTCCCTGTAGGCGCAAACCGGGCGCAAATTTGAACCTACAATGCGTCTAGGCGGACACTGAGAGGACGTGATTTGGATTTGGGTGTGCGCGTTGGATCGGCGCTTTGATCCGTTTCGATCCAAACGACACGTGGGGACAGTTTGGATCGACCGGTTGGAGTTGCTCTTAGAGCGGTCTCCACCAAAGTGAAATGAACAAAACATGAAAAAGCATGGCGTCGAGAGATACGAAAAGTAATACGAAAAGTACCACCAAGGGAGGGGTCTATGAAAAATCCGATGTACTTGAGCAAGCTTTTTCTTTAGCGGTATTTTCGTCCGTTTTGTTGTCTTTGCCATGTCTAGCAAAAAAAGAGAAATAAGCAAAAACAAACAAGGCTGCAAGGCTAGCTCTCCAGGAAAACTGTGCACTCCCTCATAGAACGGTGGAGAAGTACTCATCCAACACGACTAAACCCCCATCACGATAGCTCGGTCGTCAACATCTGCCCCGCTTTCTGTGCACAAACAATGGATCGAAGTGCAGTTGTTTAAAGTTGAACTTCTCCTCAACATTCTGATGCATCCCGTTCCTATGTGTATGAAGCCACCCGTTCAGTTTCAACATCATGGATCACGTGGTAGTTATTCCGCTCTATGAATTCTTCTGAAGCATGGCGAGCTTTTATCTCCAGATTTCGCTCAAAATGGTTTACCATATAAAGGCATGTGTGATGCACCGAGCAACTCCGGCCTAACCAATTCACCCACTACCTAGCCAGCTACCGTGATACTTATTGCATTTTTTGGCGAGGATCGTGATACACTTTTTCTGTGTGTGAAAGTGATACACTTATTTGAGAGCAATTAAAACGAGCTATCAGACATTTACACTGCACACCATACCATAGAATTTGTATACGTCTTGCTCGTTAGCATGGACGACACGTGCCAAGGACTGACTTCACATGCTATGGTCAGGTCCTCTTGAGACTTGCCCACTTCACAAACACGAGTCCCTTCCGTCCTATAGCGTGTATTGGCTACCGTACATGACATGGAAATGGCCCAGGGATGCAGGGGATGATCCGTTCGTGCTTGCCTGTACATCCACACAAGTATTGTTACTGAAAAAGTCTTCGTGCCTTGCTTTATAAATAAAGCCAATGAACACAACCGGTTACAAGGAGGCTAGGTCCACGACAGAGGAGGAAAGGAGGAATAGGTCTTAGCTGTGGGCAACAACACAAAAAACCCGAACAAAATAACATAGAAAATAGTCTCAAGGAGGCTAGGTCGCCATCAAGAGGCATGACGCCAGCAGCTTGTAGTTAATGGTCAACTTGTCGATCTCGAATCTATCACGTCGTTTCCACGGAGACTTTCGCATCCGCAAGAAACACACAATTGGGAAATGGCATTAGTGGCAATCACAGGGTAGATATGCTCAATAACAAGCTTATTTCTAATACACCACATGGTCCACGTCAAGGTCCCAAAAATCACCCACAACATTCCCAAAAATCACCCACAACATTCTGCGGGCCTGAACCTAACCAAAGCAAGAAGCCAAGAGCTGGTAAAACTCCGGGAAGTTGGTCGGGCTCAACCCATTGCCCTACACTTCCCTTAGGGAACCCCACATAAATTTAGCCGAGACACAATAGAAGAAAACATGAATTAGGTCCTCTTTACTCTCGTGCAGTGGACACATGTCATCTCCTGGCCCATGACGTTTCTGAACTTAGTCACCCGAAGGTGGCCCATGACGTTTCCACATGAAAATC
>NC_041385.1:595894071-595914706 GCF_002162155.2 Triticum dicoccoides | reverse complement strand
TAGTCTTCCAAACTTCCGTTAGCTCCACGAAGTCGGAGGGGATGGTCCCCGTAATGATCCCGCCAATTCAGACCATTCATGGGTCTCGTCTGGGCCAAACGTTCGCTGAAACAATGGACCAGTGTTGTCATCAGCCACCGCGATAGCCACCGAGATGGACGATTGGTCGGATATCACGAACATGTATGGGAATTGTTCCTGAAGGGGGTGGCACCCGTCCAACAGTCCAGTCAAAAGAGGGTATTGCTACCCCTCCATATGGCAATAGATGACTCTAATTTGAAGCACGACTTGAGAGATTGAATGGGTTGCCAGAACTAGGAACACCTTGACTGCGAGCACATGGAAAAAGACGGTCACATGAGTATTTAGCCTTGAGATCCATCCACATGCCCCCATCATCTTATACGATCAGGAAAATATTCATTCTACGAGTCGATGTAGTGTTGAGGCCTCCCTGGCCCTTAAGCATGCATATGTCCTGCCCTTTGACCATGTGGTACTTTTGCTTGTCCGCCTCCCCTTGCCAAAACAACCGAGGATTAGCACTTGTCCAAGTCAGCATGTGCCTCTTCGGGGAATAGATACAGACCCATGGCAAACATCGGAAGGCTGGCCAAGGATGACACAATCAACACCGATTTGTCTGCCTTGGTAGCCAGCCTACCCTACCAAGGGCTGACCCGATGTTGAACCTTTTCAACCATTGGTCTCAGATCCTTCATGCCAATTCGACCTTCGCAAACCTGGAGACCTAAGTAAGCAATGGTGAGGTGCTCAGATGGCAATTAAGAAGGTTGGCAATGTTCCCCCTTTCCACCTCGGAGTATCCCATTACCAACACTTCACTGTTCGCAAAATTAATAGCCAAGCACGACATCTCCTGAAAAAAGAGCCATAGGAACTTCAGGTTAATAATATCCCAAGAAGTTTCTTCCACCATAAGAATGGTGTCATCCACATATTGTAAGTGCGAAACTTCACCATTACTAATAAGGTAGGGGACGACACCCTAAGATGTACAGCTAATCTAGCCTTATCCATAATGGCCGCCAGGGCGTCCACAGTCATGTTAAACAGAAATGGGAACAACGGATCCCCTTGCCTCACCCCTTTGGAGGGCTTGAAGTAGGGTCCAGTCTCACCATTTATGTCGATTGCCGTGCACCCAGAAGTCACCAGTTGCATGATCCTCGAAATCCAACGTTTGTCAAAACCTTTCCGCTGGAGGGATTCCCTAAGGAAGTCCCAACTGAGGGTATCATAGGCCTTATGAAAATCAATCTTGAAGAAAACCTCCTTGTGGCGCCTAATCTTAACTTCATGGATGATCTTGTGTAGGGCTAGGACCTCAATGTGAATCCTCCTGCCCTAGATAAAGGCAGTTTGGTTAGGATGGGTGACCCTAACCAACATCGGAGCTACTCTAATGGCATGCGCCTTGGCTAAGATACAGAAAATCATGTTAATAACTGTGATAGGCCTAAACTGTCGTTTGTATGTTGCCCCCATGAATTTTCAGGTCAAAGTGACGGCATCGTAGTTTAGGCGAGATGCATCTAGCACCCCCACAAAGAAATCCCGGAAAATCGCCATCACCACCCCTTTGATGAAATTCCAGGATTTCAGAAAGAAACACACCGGAAGACTGTTCGACCAAGATTACTTGGTCGGCCCAAACATCCATAGCTTTGATGGCATCTAAGAGCCCAACCTTATGGGCACAGAGGTCACGACAAAGGTTGCCGCCCCAACCCCGCATGAACTGCTTCTAGATTTTAGTGTTCAGTGCAATGGTGCCAAGTGTCTAGAACCGACATGGACCAATGGGGGAGTCCAATGCCTCAAACCACTTGGTCCTAATCGCCTCGGCAAACCCCGGTTGCCGAAGCTAGAACACCTCAAAGTGGAATATGGGGGGTGGATGAGGGATCGAGTCCATGGCAGCTTCCCATGGGTTGTCAGGGCCGAGCTCATACCTATGTCACGCGTGCGCTTATTTTTGCCAGTTAAGAACGAAGAGTCCGTAGCAGATGCACCATGATATGAGATGTCATTGTGGGTTGTTGCCAACTCCGACATGGGTCCAACCCACGTCTCTCCATCCAGCCGCGCCTATATATCGAAGGCGTCGTCCAACCCTAGCCGCCACAAACAACAGATCACATCTACTTTGCCTCCACGCACGCTACCCACCATCATTCCACTCGCTGTTGCTGTCGCCAACAATCCCATCCGGTCCACCGTGTGCACAGCTGTATGGGAGAGCGGGCCTCCGGAACTCCACCACCTGAGATCTTGTACGGGAAAGGGGCGATTTGGTTTTTGGGGAGTGTCTCCTACGCGACTGCTCGCTGCCGTTCATCTACTCGTCTATGTCCTCGTCGCCTTCATCACCACCATGTCCACCGCTACTGAAAACGACCGACTCACTGCCAAGAAGGCCGCTGCTATCCGTACTAGCTATTTGCGTAGACGTTTCTACTATATGCTTAGTACATTATTATGTGATTAGATATTAGTACGGTGTTAACACTGTCAATGCCATGATTATGATTTATCTCTGGATTATATTAATTGAAAAATTGCTAACATACTAAACAACTTGTTTAGCTCCTTGCCACGGTGCTATGGTAGCAAGTAAAATAATAAAAAGTAATAAAAATTGCTCAGAAGAGACGCTGATGGTGATGGCCGATTGAATTGCTGAGACTGACTCTGTGCCATGAGGATTGTGGCTGAGCCGACGAAGAGTTTATTTTCAAGCCCAACATACAAAAAACCGATTATGTTTGAACTTTGGCACCAATAAAACAGAAAATGTATGATCTTTGGTGAGGCTGTGGTACGCTCCACAAGAGGCGTTGTTGCACCCACCAATCGATACATGGGTTAGCAAAAATCACATGCATTTGGCAGCCAAAAATGAATCAAGAATTCAGAATAATCCATAAAACCATCAGTTTTATTACAAGGTAAATTGTTTGATGTTGTTTATAATTAAGGAACTAAAATCAACCCATTGAGGCACACACACACACACACGATAGGTGCCCTCTAAGGGGACTTGGACTATATTTCTCCCAAAAAAATAAATGTTCGGTCATGGCTCGGGCTGATGTTCTGATGACGTCTAGCTGGAAGAGTATGGCAAGATCATGGCAGCTTCTCGTGGGTTGTCATGCTCCTCGGCCTCCATTCGAAGCCGCTCCCTAGAGGCTTCCACTTCAGGGTGTCGACTCTTCAGTTTTGGGCGGTCGCTTTTGACAGGCACGAGCTGTTCGGACACATAGGAATGGGCAGTCCCTAACCTTTTTAGAAACGGGTGCACCTCCTTTTCCATGAAGATCACGTCCTCTTTCTTCATAGTCATATGGCTTCTTGGTCCCCACTAAGCGATGAGTTAAGGCCTTCAAAAGGGAATCTAGCTTCAGCAGATCATCAGGGTACATTGTGTTATACACTGTTGCCCATGACATCGTGTTCATCTCTATCGCCTTGAGGACATTAACCCTGAAAAGAGGCTTCTTGGTGAGCTGACCCTGGATGGTTTTTAAGTCCATGCATACGATACCCCGCATGCCCCTCAGATACAATGTCTGAGATCAGAAGATGGAAACGGAGCTTCTCGCCCGGCTTATCATCAGTAGTCGGTGGGATCATGTCGAGATGAAGTGGAGCCCATGTGACACCAGCGCCTCGAAGTATTTTTTGGTGGTGATCTGGAGCACCTTAGCCCGCTCGTCAAAGTTCGCCAAGACATCTTTCCTTCCAGGCGCATCTTCTACAAAGAAAACATGAAAGAGTTATTTAAACGCTCCATCTAAAAAAAGTATCTATATAACAAATGCATATGATGATTACCGCCAAGTGGTGAGAGGGGTCTTTTAAGGCTCCCTTGGGCGATTGAAGATTTAGTGGTTGAAGGAGCAGTAAAAGATCCCGCCCTCCACTTCAAGGTAACCATCATGTACATTTTTTATATACATGCTTTTTTGAGATGGAGCGATTAAATAACGCTTCCGTGTTTTCTTTTGTAGAAGATGCACCTGGAATGAAAGATGTTTTGGCGAACTTTGTCGAGTGGGCTAAGTAGCTTCACATCATTGTCGAGAAATACTTCAATGTGTTGGTGTCGCATGGGCCACCACTTCTTCTTGACATGATCCCGTCGACTAGTGATGATAAGTCCGACGAGAAGCCCCGCTTATATCATCTGATCTTGAACTATGTGTCTGAGAGCCACGCGGGAATCGTCTCCATGGACTTAAAACCCATCCAATGCCACCTCACCAATAAGCCTCTTTCGAGGGTCAACATCCTAAAGCCGATAGAGATGGCCATGCATCATGGGCAACAATGTATAACGTCATGTACCCCGATGATCTGTTTAGGTTGTATAAGGACTTGGCTCATCACTTGGTGGGTATGAAGACAAGGATGTGACCTTCGCGGAAACGGAGGTGTGCCCGTTCCTGAAAAGATTAGGCGTTGTCCATTTCGACGCATCCAAGCAGCTCACGCTTGTCAAAAGCGACCGCACTAAACTGGAGAGTCGGCGTGCTGAAGTGGAGGCCTCTAGGAAGTGGCTTCAGAAGGAAGCCGAGGAGCATGACAAGTTGGCGGCCATGGCGAGGAAATGCGAGGCTGCAGCTCGCCACACCGAAGAAGCCGCAACGCGCTTGAAGCTTATGACCAGGCTTGTTCGACCGAAAAGGTCAGCGAGAGGAGGTGAAGGCCTTCTTGTGTCGCCTTGGTAGGTAGACAAAGCCCGTCGACCCCGACAACCCACCAGATGTGCCAGGATCTTGTCATACCCTTCGAGCTAGACGCCATCAGAAGATTAGCGCGGGCCATCACCAAGCATTTATTTTTAGGGAGAAATAAAGTCAAGTCCTCTTAAAGGGCATCTATCGTGTGTGCACCTCAATCGATCGATTTTAGTTCCTTCATTAGAAACACCATCGAACAATTTATCCTATAGTACAGTGATGGCTTCATCGACTTTTCAGAATTTCTGATTCATTTTCGTGTGATATGTGTATGTGATTGTTTTCTGTCGTACCTGCTTGTGCTAGGTGCACTGCATCTTTGTTAGGGCCGGTACAGAACCCTAGCTTCTTGGGGCCGTAGGGTTGCTGCGCCTCATATCAAGCTTTAATCTGAGTTTAAGAAAATATATCTGTATGCACGCACATAAGCCTGCTACAATTCAATCTGTGCTTAAAAAAGGGGCGTGCTATTAGCTAGAAGATCTATAGGTCGAAAAAGGACTATAAGCACGCAGGCAGCCGAGCGTGCTACCGGAACTGGAACTGATCTATGACATGTGCTATAAATTTCAGTATGCATGCAGGTGAACGTGCGAAGCAATCCATAATCTATACCTAAGAAGAAGGAAAATCAGTATGCATGCAGGCCAGTGTGCTACTGGAAGTGATCTCTGATCTATGCTACGGTTGAATCTATGTGCAAGAAGATACAAAAAAAGTCAAGTCGGTGGTATGCATGCACGCAAGTGTGCTACTGAAACCGATCTAATATGACTTATCTCTCTGCACATGCATACGTCTTATGTTGATTATGTTATTAAGGCAAACAAAGCAAAGCTAACAGGACTATTTGTGGAGGGGTTGTACCTTCTCTACGGGTTGCAGAGGCGGCTGCTCGATGAACGTCGATGTGGAAGGAGATCCCTCGGGGCCGGCTGCTTGAGTTGAAGAGGTGGCTCCTTGATGCGCGTCGATGTGGATGTCCCTCGTGGGCTGCTTCTTATATACTGGCCAGTTCTTTTGATAAGCTTTTTTGGGCTTCCAGAATAAGCTGCTCCCTACTCGACTTATTTTAGAAGCCCAGCCAAATTTTTTTTAGAAGCCTACTAGTCAAGTCTTAACTATTAGGCTTCTAAAAATAATAATTTGTTTGAACTTCTAGAATAAGCTAGATAGGGGCAGTTTATTGCAGCTTATTTTAAAAGCCATCAAAAGAACTGACCCGGCCTTGGGAAGATCTAAACGGTTTGCAGGTAACAAACTGATTCAAGGGCAGGCCTTGGGAAGATCTAAACGCTTCTTATATAAGGTATTTAGGGCTTCAACCGGCGTCGAAATTTCCTACAACTGTCATCGCACCCTGCTATAACCGCCATCGCGTTCTGCTACATCACACAAATCAGTGTCGTGATTTTTGCTACAATCGACGTCACGCCCTGCTACAACCACCGTTTCGAATTGCTACAACAGGCAACACGGCGAGCCGCGGGGACAGCGCGGCGAGCTGCATTGGCTCAGCGGCAAGATGATTTTCGCTAGAACCGATTTTTTGGAACCACCAAACCGAGATGTTGCGGCGGTGAGCTGTGGCCGAACGAGCTGCAACCAAGAGCGTGAGCGGCGGCGACTATTTTTTTGCTGCAACTATCATCTGCGTTTGCTACGACCGGCAACAGAAATCAAACCTACGACGACGTCCATACGTGTTGTGACAAGCGAGGTGTCTTCCTCGACCACTAGTAGAAAATAGGGCTACCGTTCGGCCCTGGCCAGCCCATTAGTCCTGGTTCTTCAAGAACCGGGACCAATGGGGGGTATTAGACCCGGTTCGTGAGCCCAGGGGGCCGGCCGGGGCCTCGTGGGCATTGGTCCCAGTTCGTGTAGAACCATTTGTCCCGGTTCGAGCCACGAACCGGGACCAATGGTCCTTGTTGCTGGCCCACAACCATTGGTCCCGGTTCGTGGCATGAACCGGGACAGAAGGGGTGGCTTTAGTCCCGGTTCATGCCACGAACCGGGACAAATAACTTGCCTATATATACCCACCGCCGCGGTAGAGCACTCCATAGTGCTCTGTTTTTTCAATCCGGCGAGGAGAGGGCATTTGGGTGCTCTAGTTCACCTCCTATGCACATGAGGTGTTCGATGAAATGCCCGAGCCACACTAGTTGAGCTTTCTCCTCTCGAAGCTCGACCTAGGAGCTCCATTTTTTTCAAGATTTGTCTAGATTTAGGGGTCCGTCGTGCCCCGTCCCCGTTTTCACCGCCGTTGATCACCCGCGTCGATCTCGTCGCCGGCACCACCATGGTGAGCCTCTTGTTCTTATCTTCTTTATGATACTTGTCTGATTTTCTTACTTTAGATAGATATTTGTCTGATTTTCTTAATTTTGACACACATAATTATATGTAATGCACGCAGATGAACCGGCAATGGATGTATGGTGAGAGACACACCTCCGAGTACATTAAGGGCGTGCATATTTTTCTCGAAGTGGCTGAGGCAAACAAGCAGAATGGTTTTATGTGTTGTCCATGCAGTAAATGTGGGAATACAAAGTCTTATTCTGGCCGAAAAAATCCTTCACACCCACCTGCTTTATAAGGGTTTCATGCCACACTATAATGTTTGGACGAGGCACGGAGAAATAGGGGTTATGATGGAAGACGATGAAGAAGAAGAGGACGATGACAACTATGTGCCCCCTGAATACGGTGATGCTGCAACGGGGGGAGCTGCTGAAGATCAAGAGGAACCAGACGATGTGCCCGATGATGCTGCAACGGGGGAAGCTGCTGAAGATCAATAGAAACCAGACGATGTGCCCGATGAAGATCTCCGTCGGGTCATTGTCGATGCAAGGACGCAATGTGAAAGTCAAAAGGAGAAGCTGAAGTTCGATCGCATGTTAGAGGATCACAAAAAAAGTTGTACCTCAATTGTGAAGATGGCAACACAAAGCTGGGTACCGTACTGGAATTGATGCAGTGGAAGGCAGAGAATGCTGTGCCTGACAAATGATTTGAGAAGCTACTGAAAATATTGAAGAAGAAACTTCCAAAGGATAATGAATTGCCCGACAGTACGTAGGCATCAAAGAAGTTTGTATGCCCTCTAGGATTGGAGGTGCAGAAGATACATGCATGCCCTAATGACTGCATCCTCTACCGCGGTGCGTACGAGGATTTGAACGCATGCCTAGTATGCGGTGCATTGCGGTATAAGATCAGACAAGATGACCCTGGTGATGTTGACGGTGAGCCCCGCAGGAAGAGAGTTCCTGCGAAGTTGATGTGGTATGCTCCTATAATACCACAGTTGAAATGACTGTTCAGAAACAAAGAGCATGCCAAGTTGATGTGATGGCATAGTGAGGACCGTAAGAAAGACGGAAAGTTAAGAGCACCCGCTGATGGGTCACAGTGGAGAAAAATCGAGAGAGAGTATTGGGCTGAGTTTGCACGTGACCCAAGAAATGTATGTTTTGGTTTAAGCGTGGATGGCATTAATCCTTTCGGAGAGCAGAGCAGCAATCACAGCACCTGGCCCGTGACTCTATGTATGTATAACCTTCCTCCTTGGATGTGCATGAAGCGGAAGTTCATTATGATGCCAGTTCTCATCCAAGGCCCTAAGCAACCCAGCAACGACATTGATGTGTACCTAAGGCTATTAGTTGAAGAACTTTTACAACTGTGGAATGGAAACGGTGTACGTGCATGGGATGAGCACAAACAGGAGGAATTTAACCTGCACGCGTTGTTGTTTGTAACCATCAACGATTGGCCCGCTCTCAGTAACCTTTCAGGACACACAAACAAGGGATACCACGCATGCACGCACTGTTTAGCTGACACCGAAAGTATATACCTGGGAAGCTGCAGGAAGAATGTGTACTTGGGCCATCGTCGATTTCTTCCGACCAACCATCAATGTCGAAAGAAAGGCAAGCATTTCAAAGGCGAGGCAGATCACCGAAAGAAGCCCGCCATGCGTACCGGTGATCACGGACTTGCTATGGTCAATGATTTACATGTAATCTTTGGAAAGGGTCCCGGCGGACTAGCTGTTCCGAGTAATGCTGGGGGACATGCACCCATGTGGAAGAAGAAATCTATATTTTGGGACATACCCTACTGGAAAGACCTAGAGGTCCGCTCTTTGATCGACGTGATGCACATGACGAAGAACCTTTGCGTCAACCAGCTAGGCTTCTTGGGCGTGTATGGGAAGACAAAAGATACAGCTGAGGCACGGGAGGACATGCAACGTTTGCACGAAAAAGATGGCATGCCTCCAAAGCAGTATGAAGGTCCTGCCAGCTACGCTCTTACCAAAGAAGAGAAGGAAATCTTCTTTGAATGCCTGCTTAGTATGAAGGTCCCGAGTGGCTTCTCGTCGGATATAAAGGGAATAATAAATATGGCAGAGAAAAAGTTTCAGAACCTAAAGTCTCATGACTGCCACGTGATTATGACGCAACTGCTTCCGGTTGCATTGAGGGGGCTTCTACCGGAAAATGTCCGATTAGCCATTGTGAAGCTATGTGCATTCCTCAATGCAATCTCTCAAAAGGTGATCGATCCAGAAATCATACCAAGGCTAAGGAGTGATGTGGTGCAATGTCTTGTCAGTTCGAGCTGGTGTTCCCACCATCCTTCTTCAATATCATGACGCACGTCCTAGTTCATCTAGTTGACGAGATTGTCATTTTGGGTCCCGTATTTCTAAACAATATGTACCCCTTTGAGAGGTTCATGGGAGTCCTAAAGAAATATGTCCGCAACCGCGCTAGGCCAGAAGGAAGCATCTCCATGGGCCATCAAACAGAGGATGTCATTGGGTTTTGTGTTGACTTCATTCCTGACCTTAAGAAGATAGGTCTCCCTAAATCGCAGTATGAGGGGAGACTGACTGGAAAAGGCATGCTTGGAGGGGAGACAATAATATGCAGGGACGGATATTCTTGGTCTCAAGCACACTGCACAGTTCTACAGAACTCTACCTTGGTGACCCCTTATGTCGATGAACACAAGAACAGTCTGCGCTCCAAACACCCGGGGCAGTGCAATGACTGGATTACATGTGAACACATCAGGACTTTCAGCAGTTGGCTGGAAACACGTCTCAGAGATGAAAACACTGTTTGTGATGAGCTGTACTCGTTGTACAGGGGACCATCTTCGATTGTTACGATTTGGAAAGGATACGAGATAAATGGGAATACATTTTACACGATCGCCCAAGATCAAAAGAGCACCAACCAAAACAGCGGTGTCCGCTTTGATGCAGCCACTGAGAGGGGAAATGACACATATTATGGTTACATAGTGGACATATGGGAACTTGACTACGGAGTAGATTTTAAGGTCCCTTTGTTTAAGTGCAAATGGGTCAATCTGTCAGGAGGCGGGGTACAGGTAGACCCTGTTGGAAATATGCCCTAGAGGCAATAATAAATTGGTTATTATTATATTTCCTTGTTCATGATAATCGTTTATTATCCATGCTATAATTATATTGATAGGAAACTCAGATACATGTGTGGGTACATAGACAACACCATGTCCCTAGTAAGCCTCTAGTTGACTAGCTCGTTGATCAATAGATGGTTACGGTTTCCTGACCATGACATTGGATGTCGTTGATAACCGGATCACATCATTAGGAGAATGATGTGATGGACAAGACCCAATCCTAAGCCTAGCACAGAGATCGTGTAGTTCGTATGCTAAAGCTTTTCTAATGTCAAGTATCTTTTCCTTAGACCATGAGATTGTGCAACTCCCGGATACCGTAGGAATGCTTTGGGTGTACCAAACGTTACAACGTAACTGGGTGGCTATAAAGGTGCACTACAGGTATCTCCGAAAGTGTCTGTTGGGTTGGCACGAATCGAGACTGGGATTTGTCACTCCGTGTGACGGAGAGGTATCTCTAGGCCCACTCAGTAGGACATCATCATAATGTGCACAATGTGATCAAAGAGTTGATCGTGGGATGATGTGTTATGGAACGAGTAAAGAGACTTGCCGGTAACGAGATTGAACAAGGTATCGGTATATCGACGATCGAATCTCGGGCAAGTACAATACCGTTAGACAAAGGGAATTGTATATGGGATCGATTGAGTCCTTGACATCGTGGTTCATCCGATGAGATCATCGTGGAACATGTGGGAGCTAACATGGGTATCCAGATCCCGCTGTTGGTTATTGACCGTAGAACGTCTCGGTCATGTCTGCATGGTTCCCGAACCCGTAGGGTCTACACACTTAAGGTTCGATGACGCTAGGGTTATAAAGGAAGTTTGTATGTGGTTGCCGAATGTTGTTTGGAGTCCCGGATGAGATCCCGGACGTCACGAGGAGTTCCGGAGTGGTCCGGAGGTAAAGATTTATATATGGGAAGTCCTATTTTGGCCACCGAAAAATGTTCGGGAATTTTCGGTATTGTACCGAGAAGGTTCTAGAAGGTTCCGGAGTGGGGCCTACCTGCATGAGGGGACCCACATGAACGTGGGTAGTGGGGGCAAGGCCCCACACCCCTGGTCAAGGCGCACCAAGATTCCCCCTTAGAAGGAATAAGATCATATCCCGAAGGGATAAGATGAAGATCCCTGAAAAGGGGGAGATAACAATCGGTGGGGAAGGAAATGATGGGATTTCTTTCCTCCCACCTTTGCCAACGCCCCAATGGACTTGGAGGGCAAGGAACCAGCCCCCTCCACCCCTATATATAGTGGGGAGGCGCATGGGAGCTTTACCAAAGTTCTGGCGCAGCCCTCCCCCTCTCCCAAGTCCTCCTCCTCTCCCGCGGTGCTTGGCGAAGCCTTGCAGGATTGCCATGCTCCTCCACCACCACCACGCCGTCGTGCTGCTGCTGGATGGAGTCTTCCTCAACCTCTCCCTCTCTCGTTGCTGGATCAAGGCATGGGAGACGTCACCGGGCTGTACGTGTGTTGAACGCGGAGGTGCCGTCCGTTCGGCACTAGGATCTCAGGTGATTTGGATCACGACGAGTACGACTCCTTCAACCCCGTTCTCTTGAACGCTTCCGCTTAGCGATCTACAAGGGTATATAGATGCACTCTCCTTCCCCTCGTTGCTAGTCTCTCCATAGATAGATCTTGGTGACACGTAGGAAAATTTTGAATTTTTGCTACGTTCCCCAACAGTGGCATCATGAGCTAGGTATATTGCGTAGATTCTTTGCACGAGTAGAATATAAAGTAGTTGTGGGCGCTGATGTTGTTCAATATGCTTACCGTTACTAGTCCAATCTTGTTTCGACGGTATTGTGGGATGAAGCGGCCCGGACCGACCTTACACGTACACTTACGTGAGACAGGTTCCACCGACTGACATGCACTTGGTGCATAAGGTGGCTAGCGGGTGCCAGTCTCTCCCACTTTAGTCGGAACGGATTCGATGAAAAGGGTCCTTATGAAGGGTAAATAGCAATTGGCATATCATGTTGTGGTTTTGTGTAGGTAAGAAACGTTCTTGCTAGTAACCCATAGCAGCCACGTAAAACATGCAAACAACAATTAGAGGACGTCTAACTTTTTTTTACAGGGTATGCTATGTGATGTGATATGGCCAAGAAGAATGTGATGAATGATATATGTGATGTATGAGATTGATCATGTTAATGTAATAGGAATCACGACTTGCATGTCGATGAGTATGACAACCGGCAGGAGCCATAGGAGTTGTCTTAATTTATTGTATGACCTGCGTGTCATTAAAACAACACCATATAATTACTTTACTTTATTGCTAACTGGTAGCCATAGTAGTAGAAGTAATAGTTGGCGAGACAACTTTATGAAGACACGATGATGGAGATCATGATGATGGAGATCATGGTGTCAATGCCGGTGACGATGATGATCATGGAGCCCCGAAGATGGAGATCAAAAGGAGCAATATGATATTGGCCATATCATGTCACTATTTGATTGCATGTGATGTTTATCATGTTTATACATCTTATTTGCTTAGAACGACGGTAGTAAATAAGATGATCCCTCATTAAAATTTCAAGAAAGTGTTCCCCCTAACTGTGCACCGTTGCGAAAGTTCATCGTTTCGAAGCACCACGTGATGATCGGGTGTGATAGATTCTTACATTCACATACAACGGGTGTAAGACAGATTTACACACGCGAAACACTTAGGTTGACTTGACGAGCCTAGCATGTACAGACATGGCCTCGGAACACAAGAGACCGAAAGGTCGAGCATGAGTCGTATAGTAGATACGATCAACATGAAGATGTTCACCGATGATGACTAGTCCGTCTCACGTGATGATCGGACACGGCCTAGTTGACTCGGATCATGTAATCACTTAGATGACTAGAGGGATGTCTATCTGAGTGGGAGTTCATGAGATGAACTTAATTATCCTGAACATAGTCAAAAGATCTTTGCAAATTATGTCGTAAGCTCGCGCTTTAGTTCCACTATTTAGATATGTTCCTAGAGAAAATATAGTTGAAAGTTGACAGTAGCGATTATGCGGACAGTAGAAAGTTTATGTCCTTAATGCACCGCTCAGTGTGCTGAACCCCAAATCGTCGTCTGTGGATGTTGAGAACATCGGACATACACGTTTTGATAACTACGTGATAGTTCAGTTAAACGGTTTAGAGTTGAGGCACCAAAGACGTTTTTCGAAACGTCGCGGAACATATGAGATGTTTCGAGGGCTGAAATTGGGATTTCAGGCTCGCACGTCAAGAGGTATAAGACCTCCAAAGATTTTCTTAGCCTGCAAACTAAGGGAGAAAAGCTCAATCGTTGAGACTGTGCTCAGATTGTCTGAGTGCAACAATCACTTGAATCGAGTGGGAGTTGATCTTCCAGATGAGATAGTGATGTTTCTCCAAAGTCATTGCCACCAAGCTGCTAGAGCTTCGTGACAAACTATAACATATCAAGGATAGATGATCCTTGAGGTATTCACGATGTTTGACACCGCGAAAGTAGAAATCAAGAAGGAGCATCAATTGTTGATGGTTGGTGAAACCACTAGTTTCAAGAAGGGCAAGGGCAAGAAGGGACACTTCATGAAACGGCAAATCAGTTGCTGCTCTAGTGAAGAAACCCAAGGTTGAACCCAAACCCGAGACTAAGTGCTTCTGTAATAAAGGGGACAGCAACCGGAGCAGAATTACCCTAGATACTTGGTAGATAAGAAGGCTGGCAAGGTCGATAGAAGTATATTGGATATACATTATGTTAATGTGTACTTTACTAGTACTCCTAGTAGCACCAGGGTATTAGATACCGGTTCGGTTGCTAAGTGTTAGTAACTCGAAATAAAAGCTACGGAATAAACGGAGACTAGCTAAAGGTGAGCTGACGATATGTGTTGGAAGTGTTTCCAAGTTTGATGTGATCAAACATCGCACGCTCCCTCTACCATCAAGATTAGTATTAAACCTGAATAATTGTCATTTGGTGGTTGTGTTGAGCATAGACATGATTGGATTATGTCTATCGCAATTCGGTTATTCATTTAAGGAGAATAATGGTTACTCTGTTTATTTGAATAATACCTTCAATGGTCTTGCACCTAAAAGAATGGTTTACTGAATCTTGATCGTAGTGATACACATTTTCATGCCAAAAGATATAAGATAGTAATGATAGTACCACTTGCTTGTGGCACTGCCATGTAAGTCATATTGGTGTAAAACGCATGAAGAAGCTCCATGTTGATGGATCTTTGGACTCAGTCGTTTTTGAAAAGTTTGAGACATGCAAACCATGTCTATTGGTGTATACGCATGAAGAAACTCCAGGCAGATGGGTCATTTGGGCTCACTTGATTTTGAATCACTTGAGATATGCAAATCATACCACACAGGCAAGATGACTGAAAAGCCTCGTTTTCAGTAAGATGGAACAAGATAGCAACTTGTTGGAAGTAACACATTTTGATGTGTGCAGTCCAATGAGTGCTGAGGCATGCAGTGAATATCGTTATGATCTTACTTCACAGATGATTTAAGTAGATACTGAGTATATTTACTTGATGAAACACAAATCTGAATTATTGAAAGGTTCAAGTAATTTCAGAGTGAAGTTGAAGATCGTCGTGACAAGAGGATAAAATGTCTATGATATGATCATAGAGATGAGTATCTGAGTTATGAGTTTGGTATACAATTAAGACATTGTGGAATTTGTTTCATAACTAATACCGCTTGGAACACCATAGTGTGATGGTGTGTCCGAACATCATAGTTGCACCCTATTGAATATGGTGCATACCATGATGTCTCTTATCGAATTACCACTATCGTTCATGGGTTAGGCATTAGAGACAACCGCATTCACTTTAAAATAGGGCACCACGTAATTCCGTTGAGACGACACCATTTGAACTATGGTTTGGAGAAACCTAAGTGGTCGTTTCTTAAAAGTTTGGGGCTGCGACGCTTATGTGAAAAAGTTTCAGGTTGATAAGCTCGAACCCAAAGCGGATAAAATGCATCTTCATAAGATACCCAAAACAGTTGGGTATACCTCCTAATTCAGATCCGAAAGCAATAGGGATTGTTTCTTGAATTGGGTCCTTTCTCGACGAAAGGTTTGTCTCGAAAATTGAGTGGGAGGATGGTGGAGACTTGATGAGGTTATTGAACCGTCACTTCAACAAGTATGTAGCAGGGCACAGGAAGTTGGTCCTGTGGCGCCTACACCAATTGAAGTAGAAGCTTATGATAGTGATCATGAAGTTTTCGGATCAAGTCACTACCGAACCTCGTAAGACGACAAGGACGCGTACTGCTTCGGAGTGGTATGGTGATCCTGTCTTGAAGGTCATGTTGCTAGACAACAATGAACCTACGAGCTATGGAGAAGCGATGGTGGGCCCAAATTCCGACAAATGGTTAGAAGCCATGAAATCCTAGATAGGATCCATGTATCAGAACAAAGCATGGACTTTGGTGGACTTGCCCGATGATCGGCAAGCCATTAAGATAAATGGATCTTTAAGAAGAAGACGGACGTGGACGGTAATGTCACCGTCTATGAAGCTCGACTTGTGGCGAAAAGTTTTTCACAAGTTTAAGGAGTTGACTACGATGAGATTTTCTCATCCATAGCGATGCTTAAGTCCGTCGGAATCATGTTAGCATTAGCTGCATTTATGAAATCTGGCAGATGGATGTCAAAACGAGTTTCCTTACCAGTTTTCGTAAGGAAAGGTTGTATGTGATACAATCAGAAAGTTTTTGCCGATCTTAAGGATGCTAAAAGGTATGCTGGCTCCAGCGATCCTTCTAAGGACTGGAGTAAGCATCTCGGAGTTGGAATGTGCGCTTTGATGAGATGATCAAAGATTTTGGGTTTATACAAAGTTTATGAGAAACTTGTATTTCCAAAGAAGTGAGTGGGAGCACTGTAGAATTTCTGATGAGTATATGTTGTTGACATATTGTTGATCGTAAATGATGTAGAATTTCTGGAAAGCATATAGGGCTATTTGAAAGGTGTTTTTCAAGGGAAAACCTGGATTAAGCTACTTGAACATTGAGCATCAAGATCTATGAGGATAGATCAAAACCGCTTAATGGTACTTTCAAATGAGCATATACCTTGACATGATCTTGAAGGTGTTCAAGATGGATCAGTCAAAGAAGGAGTTCTTGCCTGAGTTGTAAGGTATGAAATTAAGAGTTAAAGCTCGACCATGGCAGAAGAGAGACAAAGGACGAAGGCCGTCCCCTACGCTTCAGACGTAGGCTCTATCGTATGCTATGTTGTGTACCGCACCGGAAGTGTGCCTTGCCATGAGTCAGTCAAGGGGTACAATAATGATCCAGGAACGGATCACTGGACAGCGGTCAAAATTATCCTTAGAGGAATAAGGAAATGTTTCTCGATTATGGAGGTGATAAAGAGTTCCACGTAAAGGGTTACGTTGATGCAAGCTTTAACACCTATCCGAATGACTCTGAGTAGCAAACCGGATACGTATAGTGGAGCAACCATTTGGAATAGCTTCAAGTGGAGCGTGGAAGCAACATTTACAATATGACATAGAGAATTGCAAAGTACATACGGATCTGAATACTGCAGACCCGTTGACTAAAACCTCTCTCACAAGCAAAACATGATCAAACCCCAGAACACATTGAGACTTAATCACATGGTGATGTGAACTAGCTTAGACACAAGTAAACTCTTTGGATGTTGGTCACATGGCGATGTGACCTATCAGTGTTAATCACATGGCAATGTGAACTAGATTATTGACTCTAGTGCAAGTGGGAGACTGTTGGAAATATGCCCTGGAGGCAATAATAAATTGGTTATTATTATATTTCCTTGTTCATGATAATCGTTTATTATCCATGCTATAATTGTATTGATAGGAAACTCAGATACATGTGTGGGTACATAGACAACACCATGTCCCTAGTAAGCCTCTAGTTGACTAGCTCGTTGATCAATAGATGGTTACAGTTTCCTGACCATGGACATTGGATGTCGTTGATAACGGGATCACATCATTAGGAGAATGATGTGATGGACAAGACCCAATCCTAAGCCTAGCACAGAGATCGTGTAGTTCGTATGCTAAAGCTTTTCTAATGTCAAGTATCTTTTCCTTAGACCATGAGATTGTGCAACTCCCGGATACCGTAGGAAGGCTTTGGGTGTACCAAATGTCACAACGTAACTGGGTGGCTATAAAGGTGCACTACAGGTATCTCCGAAAGTGTCTGTTGGGTTGGCACGAATCGAGACTGGGATTTGTCACTCCGTGTGACGGAGAGGTATCTCTGGGCCCACTCGGTAGGACATCATCATAATGTTCACAATGTAATCAAAGAGGTGATCACGGGATGATGTGTTACGGAACGAGTAAAGAGACTTGCCGGTAACGAGATTGAACAAGGTATCGGTATACCGACGATCGAATCTCGGGCAAGTATAATACCGTTAGACAAAGGGAATTGTATACGGGATCGATTGAGTCGTTGACATCGTGGTTCATCCGATGAGATCATCGTGGAACATGTGGGAGCCAACATGGGTATCCAGATCCCACTGTTGGTTATTGACCGTAGAACGTCTCGGTCATGTCTGCATGGTTCCCGAATCCGTAGGGTCTACACACTTAAGGTTCGATGATGCTAGGGTTATAAAGGAAGTTTGTATGTGGTTGCCGAATGTTGTTCGGAGTCCGGGATGAGATCCCGGACGTCACGAGGAGTTCCGGAATGGTTCGGAGGTAAAGATTTATATATGGGAAGTCCTATTTTGGCCACCGGAAAATGTTCGGGAATTTTCGGTATTGTACCGAGAAGGTTCTAGAAGGTTCCGGAGTGGGGCCCACCTGCATGGGGGGGACGTGGGTAGTGGGGGCAAGGCCCCACATCCCTGGTCAAGGCGCACCAAGATTCCCCCTTAGAAGGAATAAGATCATATCCCGAAGGGATAAGATCAAGATCCCTAAAAAGGGGGGATAACAATCGGTGGGGAAGGAAATGATGGGATTTCTTTCCTCCCACCTTTGCCAACGCCCCAATGGACTTGGAGGGCAAGGAACCAGCCCCCTCCACCCTTATATATAGTAGGGAGGCGCATGGGAGCTTTACCAAAGTTCTGGCGCAGCCCTCCCCCTCTCCCAAGTCCTCCTCCTCTCCCGCGGTGCTTGGCGAAGCCCTGCAGGATTGCCATGCTCCTCCACCACCACCACGCCTTCGTGTTGCTGCTGGATGGAGTCTTCCTCAACCTCTCCCTCTCTCCTTGCTGGATCAAGGCATGGGAGACGTCACCGGGCTGTACGTGTGTTGAACGCGGAGGTGCCGTCCGTTCGGCACTAGGATCTCCGGTGATTTGGATCACGACGAGTACGACTCCTTCAACCCCGTTCTCTTGAACGCTTCCGCTTAGCGATCTACAAGGGTATATAGATGCACTATCCTTCCCCTCGTTGCTAGTCTCTCCATAGATAGATCTTGGTGACACGTAGGAAAATTTTGAATTTTTGCTACGTTCCCCAACAGACCCATAGTACAGAATGACAAGAGTGGATCTGAACAATCTTGAGTACACTAATGAACCGTTTGTCCTAGCTAATGATGTGACACAGGTTATCTATGTGAAGGACATGTCTACCAAACCGAGAAAAAGAAAAAATAAGGAAGCGAATACATCATACGATGAGCCAAAGCGCCACATAGTTCTTTCAGGAAAAAGGGACATCGTGGGAGTGGAGGGCAAGACAGACATGACCAAAGATTATGAAAAGTTTCATGAAATTCCCCCCTTCAAAGTCAAGGCTGACCCAAGCATCCTGATAAATGATGAAGATTATCCATGGTTACGACGCAATAAGGAAATGACACAAGCGAAGAAAAAGTGAAGACTTTCTCCACAACTATTATGATGCTACCATGCCAACTTTCAACCTTTTTGTAGTTCATTTGAAATGCATGTTGTAACAGACAAGTTTCCGTATGAAATCCTGATACTTCGAAAGAGATTGTCCGTTTTGTACACGAAGTGCATCCAGTTTTTGCCGTAACCCTCTCAACTTTCTTGCATATGCTATGTGGATGAAATGATGATACCATGCCAAAATAAAAGAGAGGCACAATGCTCACCTGCACATTGCTTAGCTTCAGGCCAACGTGCAGGTGAGCACTGCGCTTCTCCCTTCATCGTCTCTACACTCAGGGCTTATAAACCGCTACGAGTGCCTCTCGCTTGGCGAGGTAGGACTAAAAGACAGCTGCAGAAAGAATCAACTAAAAAACTCTTTTACCGGTTCATGCCACGAACCGGTACTAAAAGGTGCTTGTGGGACCCCAGCCTTAAAACCTGTACCAAATAAAATGCCTTTGTAACAGCCTTAGAACCGGTACTAAAGGAATCAACTAAAAAGCTTTTATAAACCTCTAGTATTATTGAAACTAAAATTATATAGAATTTTGTTACAAACTCTAATAGCAAAAAGAATTATCATAAAAATAAATAAATAAGTAATTAGAATTTTGTTCAAAACATTAAAAGCAAAAGGAATTATCATAAAAGAAAATAAATAAGTAATTAGAATTTTGTTACAAACTTTAATAACAAAAAGTATTATCATAAAAGAAAATAAATAAGTAATTAGAAACAAAAAGAAAACAAAAAAACTGGAAAAAAACTGGAAAAAAAATTAAAAAAAAGTGCCACCTACAGGGCCACCACGGCCTGCATATGACTAGAAACCCATTACTAGGGCCAGGATGCAGGCCAGCAGTAGGCCCAATAGGCCCACAAACACAGAGAGTGATTTTAGGCCCGTAAGCCTGCAGTAGAGAGGAGCTCGAAGTGGTTGGTTCGGCGGGGTTTATAAACCACTCCGAGCCCCTCTCGGGGAGCAAGGTGGGACTAAACATAGCACCGCACCGCGCTAGTTCCAGCACACGACCTTTGGTCCCGGTTGGTGCCACCAACCGGGACTAAAGGGGTGCATTGGTACCGGTTGGCTTTTCAGCATCCCAAAGGGTGGCACCAACCGGTACCAATGCCCCTCTTTTGTCCCGGTTTGTGGCACCAACCGGGACCAAAGGTCTCTGTTTCCCGCCCTTTGGGATGCTGAAAAGAGGCCTTTGGTCCCGGTTGGTGCCTCGTCGTCGCCCCGCGCCGCCCCGACGCCGTCGCCGCCCCCACCCCACGCCCCGTTCCCCGCAACGCCGCCGAACCCTACCCGTCGCCGCCCCGCCCCGGCCAGCGCTAAATCGCCTCACCGTCGACCATCGCCGCGCCGCCCCGCCCCGCGCCGCACCTCGCTGTCGCTGTCGCTGTCGGCGTGAGCAAAATTTTTGCTAATTTAATTTGAT
>NC_041385.1:595884423-595893346 GCF_002162155.2 Triticum dicoccoides | reverse complement strand
CGGTTTGTGGCACCAACCGGGACCAAAGGTCTCTGTTTCCCGCCCTTTGGGATGCTGAAAAGAGGCCTTTGGTCCCGGTTGGTGCCTCGTCGTCGCCCCGCGCCGCCCCGACGCCGTCGCCGCCCCCACCCCCCGCCCCGTTCCCCGCAACGCCGCCGAACCCTACCCGTCGCCGCCCCGCCCCGGCCAGCGCTAAATCGCCTCACCGTCGACCATCGCCGCGCCGCCCCGCCCCGCGCCGCACCTCGCTGTCGCTGTCGCTGTCGGCGTGAGCAAAATTTTTGCTAATTTAATTTGATGTTAGCAGTAGTTAAATTTAGATGTGTAGTATAATTTAGATGTGTAGTTAATTGAGTTAGATTTTGTTAGATTTTTTTAGATTTTTTTTAGATTTTTTTGTTATATTTTTTTGTAGTTCATAGATTTTTTTGTTAGATGTGTAGTTCATAGATTTTTCTGTTAGATTTTTTTTCATATTGTGTAATTAATTTGTTCATATTGTGTTAGATTTTTTTTCTGTTAATAGATTTTTTTGGTGATATTATTGTTGAATATGCATGTTTGTATGTTCATATATATGCAAAGATCGAATATGTCAAATTTTTATTATTTTTTATGTTCATAGAATTTTTATGATTTTTTTCTGTTGTAATTTTGTTCATAGAATTTTAATGATTTTTTTGTTCATAGTATTTTCTTTGTCAATTTATGTATATGTTCATATTGTGTATGTATAGGAAAATTGTGAATGACAGAAGTCATTTATGAGAGAAAGTGTTTAATATAATTAGTTAGAAAAATAATAGAACTATAGTTAAACTAGTTTATTTTTAGTAAGTACTACTTTATTTTATTTATAGTAAGTGCTTCATATATAGTTGAAGTAGCTAGTTGATTTAATAAACTACTTTATTTTACTATATATAGAAGTAGTTTGTTTTTAGTAAGTACTACTTTATTTATTGATAGTAAGTGCTTAATAGTTGAACTAGTTGATTTAATTAATAAAACTATTTTATTTAACTATATATAGAAGTAGTTCCCGCATCGACGTCGATGATGCCTATCCCGCATCCTCGTCGTCGTCGACTCGGCGGTGGAGGCCTGCTTGATAAGGGCCATGTTCGGGACTGGGCTCCGCCGTGCTGGTATTGGGAGGTCCTACCTTCCGGGGGACGTAGGTTGGTAAGGAGGCAGCCCGTTGTTGACCCGATCCTTGTTTGGTGGCGGTCGCGTGGGCCAGTGACGGTGCCGAGGCTTCCGGACACCGCGGAGGTGGTACGTCACCGTGTCAGCGAGGAGGACGAGCACGTCCGTCGCTACATGGTTGCATTAGAGGGCAGGTTCGACAATACCTGGCAGGTTCTTCAGGGATCTCACTGGAGCTATGATCCTGTGATGGTTCCTTATATTTGGGTGTCCACCGCCCGCGACGATACCCGTCGGGCGCGGTTTTAGCTGTATTAATTAGCGATGTTATATGTATGATAGTATTCGAGGAGTATTAGTGATAATATTCGACGATGTACGGACACAAGAGATGATGTACTTTTGGTTATAATTGAATGCATGCTAATTTGAATACTACTTTATTTTACGATTTGGTTTTGCTTATTGAATGCTCATATTGGAAAAGTACTCCTACTTTGAATGCTAAAATTTGAAGAGCACTCTATGCAGAAATCTAGGAGCCCCCTTCATCATCCACGTCGTCGTGGGGGTAGCTTCTCCTTCATTCCCATGTGCTAGACAATTTGGTGTAATAATGCACTCGGGAATGAAAGGAGGAGCTACGTACCATCACCGATAGTCAACCCATGATTAATAATAATGATCTAATTTAGGTTTTTTAGTACATATATTTAATTGTATAAGTTTAATATTTGAATTATGAACTTAGGCCGGAAATGTCGTACTCGGACGACGAAAACCGCCCGGGGGAGTACGACTGGTGCCACGACGACCGAGGTATGTGCGTCAGGTTCATTGAGCTGGACGAAGATCGGTGCTTTAGCATTAAGCTCGAGGAGACCTTCGATGTTCATACGGTACGCAACAACGACAATAGTTTTTTTCTTAATTAAGCACGACTTCAACTATTTTAACGTGTATTTTTCATCCTTTTCAATTTGACTAGTTTATCCCATGATATGCAAGACGCTATGTCTTGAAGAGGATGGGTTTTGAAGACCATGAAAATATGGAAACCAAAAAAATTCTCCTAAGGACCCATCATGGTGTGGATTTTAAAGTAAAGTTGTACAATGCTGAAAGTGTAACCCATTTTGGTTACAAAAATTGGGAAGCACTTTGCTAGATGTATGGTTTTGATGAGGGTATGCTTGTCACCATGGATCTTGGTGATCCTACAATCGAGCAAGACAATATGGACATTTGGGTCCTTGTGGATACACCTCCAATTCTTCTCCCATGTGAGCTTAACATAGTTATTAAGTAATTTATATTGTTTATTTCAAAATAGTTGACAGCTTATTTCCATTGATAGCTTATTTTCATTCTTCAAAGAATGTGCGGAAGATGTTAGACAAAACCCACTACACCGATGGCTCCGAATTAACTTATAAGGAGAAAAATCATCTGATCGCATTTTGTACTGATCTTGAGAATTACAATGTCTACAATCGAACTCCTCAACATTATGGTCAATACGTGCCACTAGTGCACATGTTGAACTACAGTAACTATCATGGAGATACCCTGGTAAGATTTTTTACTATTACGACATCCGCGCATCTTTTTGCATACTTCTAAAACTAGTGCATCATTGCTAACTACGAAGTTATTACTATGTTTTTCAACAGATAATCCCGAATGATTGTGTGCCTCATCTGATGTATACGCACGGTCGCCTTGATGTTTTGAACATACAACCAGGTCGTCCTACGAATCTCAACTGTCCATACCGGATTTCTAAAAGAAGTGGAGACATGACAATCAAAGAATGGAAAAAATGTATGGCAGTCGTAAGGAGCTTCTTGGAAGTAAAAGGAGGCGAAGCGCAAGAACTGGAGACAGGATGATCTCCATTCTTCATAATGGAGAGTCAGGGTCTATACTGTTTTATGTTATTTTATCTCAAGTGTGTTTAGGTCTACCTGATACTGATGATGTGCTAAGAAAAATTATGTAGGGTTGGGTTCGATGACTATGAGTATGATGATCGTATGACTTGTTATTAATAACGAGTAGAAGTTGTATGATGATGCATGATTAGTAGGACTTGTTATTATATATGATGATGCGAGCATGAAGAGTTATTATATATCAGCGGGTGAAATGAACATAGCAGTAGTGTTGGTAAACCAAGCACGGAGATAAGAAAGGATACTTCTCTCAATTAGCTAGCTAATAACAACCTAAATTAACCCCCAAAACCCCTAAACCAGCCACTTAAAAAAACTCAGCTGCGGCCAGCTTCTGACGCGTGGATGCCTTTTGGTCCCGGTTTATGTCACCAACCGGGACCAAAGGCCCCCCTACCTGGGCTGCCCGCAGTGGCCACGTGGATGCCCATCTGTCCCGGTTCGTGTAAGAACCGGGACTAAAGGGGGGAGGCATTAGTAATGACCTATTAGTCCCAGTTCAAGAACCGGGACTAAAGGCCCTTACGAACCGGGACAAATGCCCTGTTTTCTACTAGTGGGCGTTGGCGGGAGACTATGAGCGTGGGCAGCTGAGGATGAGCGTGGGTGGTGCAAGGTGGCCGTTGTTAGAAGGGAGAGAGAGGGATTGATGGAATTGTTGATTGTATTGCTTGAGCCTCGTGCATATGTATAGGAGTATATGGTCATCTTGGAGTACATGGCAAGGTAGAATAAATCCTAGCTATCCTATGTTTCCTAAATAATCATTATACTTCACATCCCCCTGCAGTCACAATGATAGCGACGCGGATGGTGAGACTAGAGAAGAATCTGAAAGTAAGCCAACGGACCCCCTCCCCTCCCCCCCCCAGTCGTAAGGATCGATGCATCGCGGAAGTCGTGGCTGAAGTGGAAACTGACGAGGTTGCTCAAGCAAGGCGATAGCCCTTTTGTGCCGAGGTCGAGGTAGCCGAGAGCGGAGGGTGGTGTAGTCGTGGTCGAGGTAGCCATGCGAAGAATGTCATGGTCGGTGTCGAGTCGGGGTAGCCGATGTCGAGGAATTCGCCGTGGAGCCGCAGACGCAAGGAGGCGCCGAGTTAGTCATGGGCACAGTGGTATCGAAGTAGTGGTGCGCCAGGAAGATGATGTTTCTGATGAGGCGTCGCGCCGGGTTTGCCAAACCTGGGGACACATCGTAGACAAATGCATGCGACTGTGTTACCAGCATCAGGCATGCGTAGACGGACAAAAACGAAGTTGACGAAGCGCTGCACCAGGCTTGCCAGGCCCGGGGATGCGTCATGGATGAAGGCACGCATCGCTGTTCCCAGCACCGGGCATGCGTAGACGAGGGACCTGCATGAGCTATACGACATGTCGAGGAGTTGGAGGGGCCAGCAGATAAGGAGACTCGACGACGGTTGTGGCGCCAATAAGCATGAGGCCGATGTCACCAACGATGGTCGGAGTAGACGAAGTGGTCGGGGTAGATGACGACAACGTTGGCGACAGGCTGGTGCTGGACGAAGATGAAGGGGGTGGACGGGCGGCGGCTATGGAGGTAGCAACGGCGGCGCCCGAAAAAGAGTGGCGGCGGCGGCTTGGTTAGGAGTGTGGTGGCGGTGCTCGAAGTAGGCGAAGGAACCCGACAGCGTGACGAAGACCGGTGCGAACGGTGGCGTTCTCGATCCGAGGGAGGCGGCACGGCGCATACCACGGGAAGTCAACGCGCGGTGACGACGAAGTAGACCATGGGCCGCGACGCTACGGCCCGAAGGGGCAACGCGGCGGCAGCAGCAGGTCGGGTGACGGCGGGAAGACCTAGGGGTGGCGTGGACCCGGTGCCACGTCGCTACGGCCCGAAGGGGCGGCACATCGGTGATGCGCGGGTCAGTGATGCCGCGGGGACGGCCTCGGGCGGCGGCGGTGGCCGTGTTCCGCGGCGCTATAGCCCGAAGAGGCAGTGTACCGCCGGCTCGCGGGTCGGGGCAGTCGTGGGAAGAACCACTGGCCGGAGGCGACGGCCCAACGGGAGGCCGTGTGGACCGCGTGCCCTGGTGCGTCGGCCTAAGGGGCGCGACGCCAGGGCGGCGGTTGTAGCTACGGGGGTAGCCGGCGGGAGGATCTCGGGGCAGCGATATGGACCATGGTTCGTGACATGACAGCCCGAAAGGGCGTCGGCGGCAGCGGTGTGCGGGTCGGGGCAGCCGGCGGGAAGACCTCAGGCCGGCGACGCAGCGGTCCGAAGGGACGACGTGCCGGCAACCTGTGACTCGATCAGTGGTAGACACGTGCTCGGGGACATGCTTGGCAAAGACAGACGCGTGATCAGTTGATCAGACCGACGGCGGCGCTGTACGCACCATGGCGGGGACAACGCACACATCGGATTCGATGGCAACGTTGTTGATGATGTCCTGGGCGACGACGATGAAGACAGACCGGCGATGGAGACAGCGCGAACAAGCGGCCAACAGCAACGCACGAAGACATCCCTTGGACGGCGGGTCCACCCTTGCCGCGCGGTTGATGACGAAGCGGTCGGTGTAGAGTCGACGCCGATGTCGAAGTAGAGGCGCGGGGGTCGACGGCGGCGGCGGGCGACGGAGATCGATCTTAGATCGGAAAAGCAAAAAGTAAGCGCCGATCAAAGCAACCAGTGAGAAAGAAAAACTCGGGTCAAGAGATTAGGAAAAAGACTCTCTAGGCCAGCCGGTCAACACGACCGGCGGGAGAACCCTGTTAGGTACGGGCGGCGCGGCCCCCGGCGGCAGTCATGGAGGCCGGCCGCCTCAGGGGCGATGCGCGGAGCAGAAGCGGCAGGCCGTGGCTAGGGTTGATTTGGTTAGCTAATACCATGTTAGAAGGGGGAGAGAGGGATTGGTGGAATTGTTGATTGTATTGCTTGAGTCCATGTTTGTTGTTTTTCCCGTCTGTTTGTCTAGTTGATCGTGTGTGCTGCTACTCTGCCTTGTGGCTTTATCTATAAAATCGGACGCAATGCATTTTTTTCTAAAAAAATTGCTTGAGTCTCGTGGGCATATATATAAAAATACATGATTATTTTAGAGTAGAAGACAAGGTAAAATAAATCCTACTCCAAGTTATATTATGTTTGCTAGTGAACATTATACTCAACAGTCGTCAAGCGCGGGCGAGCGCGTGGCGGCCAGCGAGCGCCGCAGAAGCATGAAGATGAAAGTGAGGCGGCCTCAGTCTGGGGCGTTGACGCGCGCTTGATCGGACGGTAGCACTACCCTTACTCTGTTGTAGCATTTGAGAGCGTTTGCGAATCCTTGAGAAAAAGAAGATCGATCATGATGCTGCGAGAAGAGAATGCAAACAGCTTTCGAGCTTTCGTTCCACTTGAACAGATCTTGTCTTTCATTTGTTTTCAAATTTGCTAGTTCATCCTAAATGCATCAATTCCACAAACAAAAATTTTATTCTTCAATAATGCTGCTTCTACATGTGCTTAGAAAATGAGTCTTTGGGGCGAAGGCAACTAGTAGTATCATAAGTAGGGTCACGCTAACTGCCACACGTGTGGCAGGAAGGGAGACGCATCACACGTCTCTAATGTAAACAGATTGCCACGTCATCGCATGCATGCATGCAGAAATCTTTTTGGATTTTCAGTTTTTAAAATGTTTTATCTCTTAAACGAAAAATCCGATTGAAAATCTGTTTTCACCATTAAATCCCTCGCGATAAGATCTTCGAAACTAGATACCATGTTGATATGTTTTGATGAAAAAAATTTGGATTAAAAATTGCCATGTCTATTGCATATGAATTGTCATGATGTTTACACTGAAGTTGCCATGATATGTTTCAGCTATTTTCTTCTACATTTAAAAGTAAATTTTGACATTTATAAAATGGGGAATTAAGAAACTAGACTTGCCATGAACCATAAACTAAAATTGCCATTATACATGCACGTAAAATTGCCATGGTTCATACAAAAAATAATTTTCATGGTCAAAGTACTGGAGTTGCCATCATCAAAATACTAAAATTGCCATGATCTACAAACTAAAATTGCCACATGGCAACTTTAGTTTAAGCCCTATGGCAAATGCAGTGTAAACATCGTGGCAACTTCTGAAAAACAAAAAATTCGTCGAAACATATCAACATGGGGTCTAGTTTTGAAGATCTCGTCGAGACTGATTTAATGGTGAAAACGGATTTTTAGTTCACTTTTTTATTTAGGAGATACAACATTTTTAAGCCGAAAACCAAAAAAAAATCTGCTGATGTCATCTATTCATACGTGGCAAAATGAGTGGTGATGGACACGTGTGGGCGTTAACATTTCCGCATAAGTATCATACAAACAAAAGCACACTGCCACCTCCCATTTTAACCCAGACAACAAAATCAGCCTCAGAGTTCCAAAATCTCAGTAATGCAAAAATCAGAACTGTCATAAGCTTGATCATCATATCCTAATGAAGAAGATGCTAAGCTCTGGGCCATTGTTCCCATCAGGGTTGAGCATGTACAGCGACTCGGAGTCCCGGGACCCCACCACGCGGTCGAAGCGCGCGCGCATGTACGCCAGGTCGCCGGCCTCCTGCCCCTCGGCGGTGTCGCAACCCATGACGTCGTTCGGCAGCACGCCGGCGCCGACCGACACGGTGCGCAGCAGCTGCATGACCGTGAGGTCGTCCTCCGTGGGCTCCCGGCGCATGGCGTACCCGATCTTCCGCCCGTTCACGTAGGCCGTCCACAGCGGCTCGTCGAGCAGGCGCGTGCGGCCGATGCCGGCGCCGGCGCCAGGCGGCTTTTTCTCGCACTCGAGAGCCACGCGCAGGTGCTCGGCGCCCATCTCCTGCATGAACCTGCCGGTCTGCATCGCCAGCTCCAGCAGCAGGATGGGCACGCTCCCGGGCGTCTCCTGCACCGCCAGCGTCACCCGCGCCCTGCGGTACCCGAACAGCGTCCCCGTCGTGCGCGACGCGCCGCTGACGTGGCCGTCGTGCATCCGCGACGGCCCGCCGTGCCGCGGGACGATGCCGTGGAAGCGGCACGCCGGGGCGAGGATCGGGAGGGACCGGAACAGCGCGCGCACGGCGCGGATGGCGCGGAGCGAGCGCGCGGCCGTGCGGCGCTGCTTCTTCTTGGACGGCGGCGGGGTGAGCGTGATCGCGGGCCTGGGCGAGGGCGGCGGCAGCTCGGAGTACGCGCCGGGAGTGCGAGGCGTCCCCGGGGCGTGCAGCGGCGACATCGGCGGGGTGGACTGCGGCGTCGCGTACCGTATCATGGCCGTCGCCGGCTTGGTGGTGGACGCGTTCGTTGCCGAGATAGCGCGATGTTCTGGCATCGTCCTGTGATGCTTTGAGGACAGGGCCCGGGGTTTTTGAGATGGTGTCTCGTTGGCTTAGGTTGGTGGAATGCACGTACGCGAAGGTATGATGAGGCATGCACGATGGATTTACTTCATTTTTTTTCTGGTCAAGGGACTGCTTTTTTCCAGGTTCTTCTCCATTCATGTATATTTTGATGCTCATTTTATAGAGAGAAGCTCCCGGTCCCGGTGCCTCTTTCGGGGTACTTCTAAAATTTGCGAATCTCTTTGGGAGTACTTGCGTTATGAACTTCCTTTGTTTTATGAAAATTGTGTATACATTTTCGCTTTTCCTATATGTCATATGGCTGATTTTTTTTTGTTCTATGAGTCACTTTCTACTTTGCACGACGCCGAAGGCGGGGACTGTGTGACGAGTGCCAGCCACGGCGAGGCCGAGCCAGGACCTCGCCGAACCCGCGGACGACCCTGCGAGTGGCAGCGAGCTACGGTGTCCCAGGTG
>NC_041385.1:595869461-595884038 GCF_002162155.2 Triticum dicoccoides | reverse complement strand
GGGGGAGGGGGTGTCGTGAGGGTTTAGAGAGATGGTCGGGGCGGTAGCTAGAACCTACGTTGGGGGAGGTTGAGTGGAGGACGAGGTGGTCCGCGTCAGCGCCGACCGTCCGTGGTACCAAAGGCAGGTGGATGGCCTGGTCGGTTGGTGCCGGATGGAGGAAGAAGAAATGGAGGGAAAAGACGAACGGTGTGCAATCTAATTCTAACCGCTGGATGATTATTAGATGGTCTTGATAAAAAGTGACTGGTGTGAAATGTTTGTTTGGATAACTGACTAATATATGCTCGCATACATTTTTATACAACGAACTGGAATTATCACGGGAGCTATATCTCGCTTATAGCAAGATGCATGCTCCCCTCGCCTGAAGCTTCCCTCCCTCGTGTGGGTATTCGGTCGTCCCATTTTTTTTCATCGATGGCAACTCGCTCGGCTTCGCCTGATCGCTTGGATTTGTTTGTTCACTCAGATTTCCTCATTGGTTTTCCGCACTTTTCCTTTTTTTATTATTTTCTTTCATTTTTTCTGGGGTTTCCTAGTTTTCCTGTTTTTCATGTTTCGTTGTTTATTTCCTCGGTTCTTTTTGTTTTTTTATCGGTTTTCTTCAGATTTTTTGTTCTAGATTTTCTTTCTTTCTTCTTCTTTTTTTCTTTGGTTTTTGGTTTCTTTCTTTGTTTTCAATGCTTTTTTTTCTTTTTTTTTCTTTATCATTTTCACTGTTTTCCATTCTTCTTGCACTTGTATCTTCGATTTTCTTTTTCTGTAGTTTCTTTATTGGCTTTCATTGTTTTTTTTCTTTTTCTTTCTACCTTTTTCATATATGTCAAGAACATTTTTAATACATGTTTAACAATTTTCAAATACAAATATAGCATTTTTCTAATACATGGTCAACAGTTTTTTATATAATATTTTAAAATCTTCAAATGCTTCATTAACATTTTATTCAAACACGAGCACCACTTTTTTTTAATACACGTTCAACATCTTTTATACACATTTTAACATTTTCCAATGTGCGATTACATTTTTAAATATAAAATTAACATATTTTAATGCATGGTAAAAAAATCGATACACATTTAACTTTTTCAAATGCATGATTAACACTTTCATATATTTGTTAAACATTTTTATAAAAGTTTTATTAACATTTTTTGCTAAATACTCCCTTCGTCCCAAAATTCTTGTCTTAGATTTGTCCAAATACGGATGTATCTATGTATCTAGAAAAATCTAAGACAAGAATTTTGGGACGGAGGGAGTACATGCTTGTCACATCCCTAGCTTCTGGCATTGCACTAGGCTAACTTCTGGTGTGCATCATATTTAAACTTTGAAAGAAACTTGAAATGGGGATGTCCAAACCCCAGCACCCCCCCCCTGAAAATACCAGGTTCAACTTAAAAATATTTTTAATGAACCCAAAATGCTCTTCAGAAAAGTTCATTATTTTTGGATTGGTCTAGAACCTCTCCCAAAAATGGTGCACATTTTTCTAGGCCATTCTGGATTTTTCAATTAAATCATATGGTATTTGCATTTGGGCATTTCATTGCTAAATAATATTTTAAATGCTCAAATAATAATAAACTAAAATGTTTACTGTTGGATATATTCTAAACAGTAGCCATGATTAGTTTCATGATTTTTGAAAATGCCCTGGCATTTTTAATAAAGCCCAGAACAAAATAAATAAATAGAAAACAGAACAGAAATTAGAAAGGAGGAAAACCCACCTCGCACCCACTTGCCTGGCTTACCTGTAGCCCACCAGCACCCTGCCGTCGCGTCCCTCCCCTCGCCCCGAAGCAGCTGCGTGCCAGCAGCAGCGCACACAGGAGCTCCACCTCCTGCTTGCCACGGAGGCGCCCCCGAGCCCATCCGACGCGCCTGGAGAAGCCCCGCGGACCTCCTCCCTCACTCCCTCATCTCTATGGTCTCTCCCTCACCCCTAGCTCCTCCCCGAGCTCCATCCACGAGCAACCGCGACGGCCGCCGTCTTGCGTACGCGTAGCCACCGTCCTCCTGTCGCCGCATCGCCGGGTCTAGAAGCTCCACCGTCGAGCACCTCGTCTCCTCACCGAAGGAAACGAGCCGGAGGGCTCCGCTTCGTCGCCAATGTCACCATCTTCGCCGTCGGTGCCCGAAGGAAGTCACCATCGATTTGCAGCAACCTGGCCGTCCCCGACCTCGTTGACGACGCCATCGGATGCGCTGTGAGCACCCACGCCGTTTACCCCTTCTCCCCTGGTCGCGCTCGTCCTCTAGGTCGTAGCCCCGCCATGGCCGAAGCTCCGCCGCCGCATATGCTCGCCGCCGCCGCCGCTACATGCCGTCCCCGGCATCCCCACGGCCACCGTTGGATGCGCGCGAGTGAGGGCCTCCTCCCGGTGCCCTTCGCTCGCCCAGCCGACCCCTGTAGCGCTGTCCCGAGTGGACTCCGCCGCGCCGGAAGGTCGCCGGCGGCCTAACCCCGGCCATGCCGACGTGGCGTCGTCATTAGCGGCTAACGAGGCGGCTAACTAACCCACTACTAGTCACTTACAAATGGGCCCCACGCCCCTAATTAATCATAGCTTAACTCCTGTTTAGTTTAAATTAATCACAGTGGCGCCACGCGTCGACGTTGACCTTGCTGACGTGGCCATTGACCGGACCCACCTGTCCGTGACACCAATGACGCTGGGTCACTGACCAGTGGACCCCACTGGTCAGGTTTGACCCTGGTCAGCCTCGGTTGACTCGCTGACGTCATGCTTACACAATGCTGACGCAGTAATTGATTTTCTGGATTTAATCTTATTCAGGAAATTCCAGAAAATGCCCTAAACTTCTAAAAATCATAGAAAATCAACCGTAACTCCAAATGAAAAGATTTATATATGAAAATGATCAGAAAAATCCAATCTATCCATCTGTACTGGTTTCATGCATGTTAGAACAACTTATGAGTACTGTTTAGGACAAATCATATAATGGCATTTAAACTTTCACATATGTAGTTTGAATTTGAACCTAAGGTTCAAACCAACTTCATTTAACCTGTTGCTAGTTGCATTAGCTCAAATCACATCATATTGCCATGTCATGATCATGCATCATATTGTGCATTGCATTGATTGTGTTGCTTTCTCAGTTGCTGGTAATTGCCCCCTCTCGATAGACGTGATACCGATGATGTGATCGATGACACCGATGAAGAACTATACTATCTTCAGAAGTGCCAGGCAAGCAAAACCCCTTCTTCATTCCGATACAATCCCACTCTCTCGCTCCTACTCTCTTTTACTGCATTAGGACAACAACGACATATTTGTTACTTGCTGCGGTAGCTGAACCCCTTATCCTCTGCATGACCTGTCATTGCCACAGTAAATAGATGAAACCCACTAGCATGAGTAGGAGTTGTTTGAGCCCTGATGTGCGTACTCATTCATGTTTGTTTGTCATGCCTGCTAGTGCTTAGAGTTGTGTCAGGTCTGATTCATCGGGGATGAATCGGAGGTGTGTGAACATGTCCTACTGATGAGAGCTAAGTGTGTGAACACGATTTAGTAAAGGTAGCGGTGAGAGGCCATGTAGGAGTACATGGTGGGTTGTCTCATTGCAGCCGTCCTCAGGAACTGAGTTCTGTGTTTGTGATCCATGAACAGTTACTACCACACATTGGGCTCCGGGCACTCCAAGCTCTCTCGACTTATTAATCAACTTGATCTCTGTCCAGGAGTTACAACTAGTTTCTGGTGTTTGTAGGTAGTGTTAGTAGTCTACCAAGTGGCACCCGGTACAGGTGGGCTTGGGACAGACTAGGCACCGTGGCACGGTGTACCAAGCGTAGATCCACCCGTCGAGGTGGGCTTGGGAACCCTGCACACATCGTTTGGGGCCGTGAGCGACACCCCGGCCGGATCTCCTTGCGGATGGAACCCGAATAGGCGATAAACCTGGACGAGAGACTTGTGTGGTTAGTCAGGTTGTGGCCGACACCCTCGCTGGGCTTCCGCTTGAAGGTTGCCGAGTACATGTCGTGTAAACGGCGGTAAGTGGTGAGAGCGTGTGTGAAGAAGTACACCCCTGCAGGGTTAATATGATCTATTCGAATAGCCGTGTTTGCGGTAAAGGACTTCTGGGTCTCCTGTACAGTTCATAGACAAGTGAAAGTGGATACTCTAAAATATGCAAGATAAGCGTGAGTGCTATGGATGGCGTTCTCGTAGGGAGACGGGAGCGGATCCATAGTGGTGTATTGATATGGTGAATATGTGGACTTGTGTGCGCCACCTCAAAAGAGTTACTTGCAGTCGTAGTTAGGATAGCCACCGAGTCAAAGCTGGCTTGCTGCAGTTAAACCCCACCATCCCCTTTGTTGATAATGATGCATATGTAGTTAGATCTGATGTAAGTCTTGCTGGGTACATTTGTACTCACGTTGCTTAATTTATGTTTTTGCAGAGAGACTTCAGTCTCGCTAGTAGTACTGCGTGGACTTCGACGTTTAGCTTGTTACCTCAGCTACGATTTTGTGCCCTCGGCAGGATCTAGTAGATAGTCAGGCTTCTCAGCCTTTTTCATTTATAGTTGTCTGTACTCAGACATGTTAAGATTCCGCATGTGCTTTGACTTGTATGCTCTGAATGTTGGGTCGTGAGACCCATGTTTGTAATATCTCGCTCCTTGGAGCCTATTGAATAAATACTTGAGTTGTAGAGTCATGTTGTGATGCCATGTTGTATTTGCACATATCGAGCATATTGTGTGTATGTTATTGAAATGCTTGGTATGTGTGGGATCTGACTATCTAGTTGTTTATCCTTAGTAGCCTCTCTTACTGGGAAATGTCTCCTAGTGCTTCCACTGAGCCATGGTAGCTTGCTACTGCTCCGGAACACTTAGGCTGGCCGGCATGTGTCCTTGTTCGATCTTGTGTCTATCCCTTCGGGGAAATGTCACGCGATGAATACCGGAGTCCTGTTAGCCCGCTACAGCCCGGTTCATCGGAGTCCTGCTAGCCCAGTGCTACAGCCTGGATTCACTCGCTGATGACCGACACGTTCGATGCTGGGTCATGGATGCCTGTCCCTGTAAGTTTGTGCCACTTTGGGTTTACGACTAGCCATGTCAGCCCGGGCTCCTTATCATATGGATGCTAGCGACACTATCATATACGTGTGTCAAAAGGCGCAAACGGTCCTGGGCAAAGATAAGGCGACACCCGTGGGGATACCGTGCGTGAGGCCGCAAAGTGATATGAGGTGTTACATGCTAGATCGATGTGGCATTGAGTCGGGTTCCTGACAGCTTTGGTATCAGAGCTTGACTGCCTGTAGGATTACTAAGCCAAACTGGTCGAAGTTGAGTCTAGAAATGCTTTAGTTATATAATGGAATTGATTGTGGGATGGAACGTAAGGCTCTTTTTACTCCTTATACCTTATGCCTTCTGATCCGAGTCATCATATCTTTCCTACGGGGTTAAGGAACTAGGATATCTCTTCTTTCTATCAGGATCACGTGTTACTAATCCGTAGACCTATAGGATTGATGGTTCTAAGCTTGAGTTCAGTTCCTACTATCTTTTGTATGTTAACTGTTGATCTCGAAACCTTGATATTGTGCTTCTGAGTGGCTATGCCACCATTTTTGTAGCATGTCTCCAATCTTTTGAGCATTTACAGCCGTTATGCTGTCCGAGTCATCCCAGATTTCTAAATAATCTGATGCAATTGCAAAATCCTTCCCTCTGTTTCGATGTCCTTTCTGGCCAGGTTAACCACACTAAACAGTGAGTTGAGGTACTCTATTGCCTCAACGTATATGTTGGAGCTATTATTATGACCCTAGATGTCTAGAGTATCACCTAGTAATCTAGCCATGTTCTGTGTTCTAGTGTGATGATTCTGGCCATCATTCTCGAGAGCATCTCGTGATGCCACTTAGTAGTAGGTATTCTATTCCTGGGTTTTCGAACCAAGATTCACCCTACTTACCTCATGTTGATAGTGTTGCTAGTTCCTTTAGGTTATTAGTAACCTTTGCATTAGTCCTCGAGGTCCGTAGTATATCGTTCTTCCAAATACCATGAAATACTTATGGTAGTAGTTCCTTGTCGAACCGAAAGATCACAACCAAAGTGCTCTTGACGAGTTCTCGATTCTATGCTGCTACTCTGCCAGTTCTACCCTTCTGCATGGGTTATCCGGAAGAAATATGATGAACTTTGCTCGACATACTAATCTATGCATCCATGACTCAGAAAATCATATGTTCCTTTGAGTTGTCCCTCTTTAGTTGTATTCCGACCCCCGTCTATCAATTGATAGTCAGGAGTAGTTGTGCCTCGTGTTCATCGATGCCTGTCACTCTTGTGGTCCGTCAAGCCATTCTATTCCAGAATGACTAGGAGAAACAAACTCCAGTACCTCATCCATATCCAGGATTGGGTCAAAGCAGTTGTGCTCCGCAGATCAAATACTAATCCAGCTTTTGTTCTGCTCCACCTTGGAGTATTACCATCTTTATATCAATAATATCATGGGAATTGCACACCATCCTATGAACTCTTGATACAGTGATACTCTCTCCATCATTATTCATTTCTCGGTTCCCGTGTTGTTGCAACCGGAATGTCGACAAGTGAATCGTGATGTGTGAAATCAATACTCCTAGCAACCTGTTGCTTGGTAGTTAAAGGACAATAATTTCATTCTTAGCGTATTCATTCTTGAATCATCATTCTAAGATAGATCGTGCTACCTAGTCCTTATTCCGGGTGCACTCCTCGACCAATGAGTCAGGATCGTATCGGTTCCTCGCTCTTTTGATCATATCGTCTTGCCGTGAAAAGCAAGATTGATCTCGAGCTTAGTAACATATCGGTGGTTCGTGATTTTCTGAATATCCTCTCGGAAGTATCACCAGGTTGTCCCCTGACCGTTATGTTGAGCTCGTGATCAAGATGGTTTCTTGCAAACCACCCTTTCTCCAAGAATCTGTGTTGGATACCCCCTAGGCTAGTTGGTTGAGCTAAACAACAACTTGGAGAGTTGGAAGATAAAAGCTTACCTGACTTAGTTCATTCCAAAGGGATATCCTTGTGAGTGTGTGTTGAAGAAAGATGATATATTCATTGGTTGATCCTTGTGATCAATTGATATGTCTATTGTCACGTCAAAACCTTGATTTGAGTATGGGCTATCGTCAAGTCAAATCAGAACCAACGATATTCGTAATGTTGTCTTACTCGTGGTTGATTCCTTGAGCATACACCATTATGTCTTTTGGGTCTGACCAATACTATCACCTTGTTCACATAGTTATGGAATCCCATCTCCATGGGAACCTGGATGAATTGTTGTTGAGCCCATCGACAACAACCTTGTCTTCTCCATAATTTTTTGAACATTAAGCTAGTGTTGGAAACTTTTGAAAGCATTTCTTCATGCTAGCTCATGAAGCATATGTTCGGATGTAAGAAGTGACTCCCTCCAGTTCATGTGCAATTGGTGCAAGTTGCCGCCGTGCATTCGAGAAAGTCAATGTTGCTTCCTTTGGAATCATTCCAAATTAGTCATGCATACGTGCGAAGTATTCTGTGGTTTGGAGACTTGCAACCTTCATCCTATATCTGTTCCTAGCACACCAAGCCACTGATTGATTTGTTCAAGGAAAAGAAGCTCCTTCTTAAGAGCTAACCCGGGCTTATAAAAGGACTTCGATATCCTCGTTGATGGTTCCCACCTGAACTCAGTAGTGTTTCATTGTAAGACTACCATGTGATAATGTTTTGTTTGGGACAACGTGTTCACATGTGTGTAGCAGAACCAGCTCATGTTTTGGAGCTTACTATCGTAGTTCATTTCCCGAGAATCTCGCAACGTCATCTCGTCGATTTGTGTTGCAAACTTTCATTTTTCTTTCTAGACTCGATGAGTCTGGAATATCCTGACACCAACCAGATCTGAATCTCAGGCAGATATGATGGTTGGAACATTTCCCAAGAACTATAATATTGGTCCCTCGATAACCGGTAAAGTGGATGTCGTGGCCAACACACCCAGTCGGAAGACCTATTATTGTAGTATCTTGATTGAAGAAGTTGGCCACCTCCCCATAAGGATTCCATAGGATTTACTCCCTAGTTGTTCCTTATGGATTTTTATGTTTCCGAAGTCCGACCTTTACTTGATGTGCTAGATATCAAACCATATGAATGGGATACACTAGCACATCAAGGAGAACATTAGAAGCGGCGTGCTAAATGTCTCTCGGTCGATCATCCAAATTCTGTTTCCTTGGCCTCGCTAAGGTGAAATCTGAGAAGGTGTTATCTTCGTTTGCATCTGCATCGTCCATCACTATTCATCATGGTGGTATGTTGTGTTGCCAGGATCCTTGACACGGATGTTGGTAAAACTTTGATGAATATGGAAATGCTCTAGTTCTGGAGAGCACGCGCAAGCAAAATCATCCCTTGCGTTGTCTTCAACAAGGTAGTCCACATCATCCATTCTAGTCCGAGTATTTTATTCTACCGAACTCCTCCAAATGATCGATTGTGATTTGCCTTAAGCTGGTATAAAGAGTTTCAATGATCTCTGAATCAAAGGTTATTCTTTTTGCCACTTAAGGGGATATTTCTACGAGTCACCTTCCCTAAGGTGCATCGTTATGGTATCATGGCAACTCAACTCCTCGCTATATTGACAACCATTCACCACCTTCTTAGGTGTGGAATTATTGCCTACCTAGTGAACCTTTGTCATGTGTTTCACTCCATCCCTCTAGATGTGTGCTTCGTGTCTCAGTCCGAGAGATGTTGCCATGTCTCATTCCGTGAGTTAATCCTGAGTTGTTCAATCTTCGAGAAGATTGATCCTTCTAGAGTCTCCTTCGTCTCTCCTTGTCATGTTAGCTGGAGTTCTCAGAACAAGACGACAAGACAATGATGGTGATCTAGTCAACGTTCTTTGAAGTGCCACCTGGATCATGAAGATTGTGTTAGTTTGCGTTCCCCTTCCATCTTACCCTACGCTTGAATCTCGGGGCGAGATTCTTGTTTAGTAGGGGTGAGTTGTCACATCCCTAGCTTCTGGCATTGCACTAGGCTAACTTCTTATGTGCATCATGTTTAAACTTTGAAAGAAACTTCAAATGGGGATGTCCAAACCCCAGCACCCCCCTGAAAATACCAGGTTCAACTTATTTTTTTTTTCAATGAACCCAAAATGCTCTTCAGAAAAGTTCATTATTTTTGGATTGGTCTAGAACCTCTCCCAAAAATGGTGCACATTTTTCTAGGCCATTCTTGATTTTTGAATTAAATCATATGGTATTTGCATTTGGGCATTTAATTGCTAAATAATATTTTAAATGCTCAAATAATCATAAACTAAAATGTTTACTGTTGGATATATTCTAAACAGTAGCCATGATTAGTTTCATGATTTTTGGAAATGCCCTCGCATTTTTAATAAAGCCCAGAACAAAATAAATAAATAGAAAACAGAACAGAAATTAGAAAGGAGGAAAACCCACCTGGCAGCCCACTTGCCTGGCTTACCTGCAGCCCACCAGCACCCTGCCGTCGTGTCCCTCCCCACGCCCCGAAGCAGCTGCATGCTAGCAGCAGCGCACACAGGAGCTCCACCTCCTGCTTGCCACGGAGGCGCCCCCGAGCCCATCCGACGCGCCTGGAGAAGCCCCGCGGACCTCCTCCCTCACTCCCCCATCTCTCTGGTCTCTCCCTCACCCCTAGCTCCTCCCCGAGCTCCATCCACGAGCAACCGCGACGGTCGCCGTCTTGCGTACGCGTAGCCACCGTCCTCCTGTCGCCGCATCGCCGGGTCTAGAAGCTCCACCGTCGAGCACCTCGTCTCCTCACTGAAGGAAACGAGCCGGAGGGCTCCGCTTCGTCGCCAATGTCGCCATCTTCGCCGTCGGTGCCCGAAGGAAGTCACCATCGATTCGTAGCAACCTGTCCGTCCCCGACCTCGTTGACGACGCCATCGGATGCGCTGTGAGCACCCACGCCGTTTACCCCTTCTCCCCTGGTTGCGCTCGTCCTCTAGGTCGTAGCCCCACCATGGCCGAAGCTCCGCTGCCGCATATGCTCGCCGCCGCCGCCGCGACACGCCGTCCCCGGCATCCCCACGGCCACCGTTGGATGCGCGCGAGTGAGGGCCTCCTCCCGGTGCCCTTCGCTCGCCTAGCCGACCCCTGTAGCACTGTCCCGAGTGGACTCCGCCGCGCCGGAAGGTCGCCGGCGGCCTAACCCCGGCCATGCCGACGTGGCGTCGTCATTAGCGGCTAACGAGGCCGCTAACTAACCCACCGCTAGTCACTTACAAATGGGCCCCACACCCCTAATTAATCACAGCTTAACTCCTGTTTAGTTTAAATTAATCACAGTGGCCCCACGCGTCGACGTTGACCTCGCTGACGTGGCCATTGACCGGACCCACCTGTCTGTGACACCAATGACGCTGGGTCACTGACCAGTGGACCCCACTGGTCAGGTTTGACCCTGGTCAGCCTCGGTTGACTCGCTGACTTGGTGAATATGTGGACTTGTGTGCGCCACCTCAAAAGAGTTACTTGCAGTCGTAGTTAGGATAGCCACCGAGTCAAAGCTGGCTTGCTGCAGTTAAACCCCACCATCCCCTTTGTTGATAATGATGCATATGTAGTTAGATCTGATGTAAGTCTTGCTGGGTACATTTGTACTCACGTTGCTTAATTTATGTTTTTGCAGAGAGACTTCAGTCTCGCTAGTAGTACTGCGTGGACTTCGACGTTTAGCTTGTTACCTCAGCTACGATTTTGTGCCCTCGGCAGGATCTAGTAGATAGTCAGGCTTCTCAGCCTTTTTCATTTATAGTTGTCTGTACTCAGACATGTTAAGATTCCGCATGTGCTTTGACTTGTATGCTCTGAATGTTGGGTCGTGAGACCCATGTTTGTAATATCTCGCTCCTTGGAGCCTATTGAATAAATACTTGAGTTGTAGAGTCATGTTGTGATGCCATGTTGTATTTGCACATATCGAGCATATTGTGTGTATGTTATTGAAATGCTTGGTATGTGTGGGATCTGACTATCTAGTTGTTTATCCTTAGTAGCCTCTCTTACTGGGAAATGTCTCCTAGTGCTTCCACTGAGCCATGGTAGCTTGCTACTGCTCCGGAACACTTAGGCTGGCCGGCATGTGTCCTTGTTCGATCTTGTGTCTATCCCTTCGGGGAAATGTCACGCGATGAATACCGGAGTCCTGTTAGCCCGCTACAGCCCGGTTCATCGGAGTCCTGCTAGCCCAGTGCTACAGCCTGGATTCACTCGCTGATGACCGACACGTTCGATGCTGGGTCATGGATGCCTGTCCCTGTAAGTTTGTGCCACTTTGGGTTTACGACTAGCCATGTCAGCCCGGGCTCCTTATCATATGGATGCTAGCGACACTATCATATACGTGTGTCAAAAGGCGCAAACGGTCCCGGGCAAAGATAAGGCGACACCCGTGGGGATACCGTGCGTGAGGCCGCAAAGTGATATGAGGTGTTACATGCTAGATCGATGTGGCATTGAGTCGGAGTCCTGACAATGCTCAACTGTTTTCACACACATTGTATATTTTTGTATACATTTTTTATATACATGAGAAACATTTTCTTAATACGCAATATAACATTTTTCAAATGCTTGGTTAAAACATTGAATGCATGGTCAACATTTTTTCTATACACATTTTCAAGTGCTTGGTTAAAATAATATAATATTAATATTTTCTGAATACTTGGTCAACATATTTTCTATTCACATTTTAACATTTTCAAATTCTTGATTAACTTTTTTTCAAATACAAGTTTGACATTTGTTAATACATGGGCAACATTTTCTCTATACTGATTAACATTTTTCGAATACTTGCTTAAACATTTTTTTTAAATGCTTGAATAACATTTTTACAAACATGATTAACTTGTCACACACATTATATATTTTTTGTACACATTTTTCATACCCATTAGAAACATTTTCTTTATACATATTGAACATTTTTTAAATGCTTGGTTCATATTTTTTCAAAAAAAATTATGTAAAATGTTTCTTGTAGTATATTTATTTTGAACATTTGAAAGTGTAAACAAGAATAAAAGATGAAAGAGCAAACAAAATCAAAACATGAGGGAAAAAACCAGGCCATGGCTTCCCACGCGCCTGGGCCAGCCCATCTAGGGAGACACCTGACGCGAGAGCAGGATAGATCTCGCAGTAAGCAAGACTTAGCGCTGCCCTGAGATTACATCCCAGCACCTTCGCAGAGAGAGATAGTAATAGTTGTTTTTATTTTGAGAATCCGATAGTAATTGTTTTATGTCCCAGCACCTTCGCAATAAGAGAGAGAGTGATTAACTGTTTAGTGCACATTGGCCTGCGTGGTTCTCTTGGGCATCGTGTTTCCATTTTTGTATTTCTTTGTTTTATAGACGCGGCGAAAGAAGAAAAAGAGGCGGGGCTGGGGCAGTAGCTAGGAAGAGTATCCGGTGCACCCACTCTTATGGTGCCACCGATGCATCTGTCAGTTAAAATGCACTCTACAAATATTTTAGAAAACTCGAAATTATTTAGCATGTACACAAAACATACATCCACTATGTTACAACATTTCAGATTGAAAGTAGACCTACAACTAAAAAAAGTCAAATCATATTATGAATAGTCCTCATTTCAGATTGGCAATAGATTTGGCTCATTAACAAAATTAGTGTTGAATTTGTTAGTTTTGTTTCTCAAGTTGTGGTTCAAATTTAATCTGATTTTTCAATCGTTTCTAATATTTTATGCTTATCTGTACATGTTAAATTGTTTTTAGATTTTTTTAAAGCACTTATAAAGTAACTTTTGGATGGCCGTGCACCGGTAAGCATCACAAGAGTGGGTGTACCATATACATTCCCTAGGGCAGCAGCTGCCAGCAGCAATATTGTGCAAGTCTCAAACTGGGATCTTCTTCGGTGCCTTGTCGATCACTTTCCCAGGTTACTACGACCTAGTGACGCTGGAGGCTGCTGCTTGCAGGGAGGCTTTGGTGCCACCTATCAACTTGATGACATATGTCGCCTTACACAATTTGCAGGTCGTCGAAAATCTCAAGCACCGCTTCATGGGTTCTACAACACTTTCTTGAGGGAGATTAAGGAGACGGAACGCCAATTCCTTGAGATTACTTTCAGATACAAAAACAAAAGCTCCAACAGATATGCTCACAACCTAGCGAGGGCAGTATCTTTGCTGCCTTGGGTCGGCGCGTGTGATTTGGTCAACCGGCGGTTGGTCTTAGTATTGATACCTTTATTAACCTGTAATTGAGCATGTTATTCTATATATAGTTATAAAATTTATAAAATACCACAATATAATATGGTTTATCAAATCTATCGATCTTCCCATTTATGTTACTGAAACAATGTGTATGTCTGGTAAAAAGGATGTGTCTGTACTTCCTTTTGCAACGGAACAATTTTACAAAGCGGATGAAAATTTTATTTGTATTATTGAACATGTTTTTAAAAATACTGGACTTATGGGTATAGACCCATATGAAACAATCATTTTGTTTGCATGACATGTGCAAAGTTTAGTCTTGTTAGGTTGATCTCCTCTGCGCAGGCCCAACGGCCTGCCAGCCCCCTGCATAGCGCCCTGATCGGGGATGCCCAACCAAACCATGGTTGGTGGGTCCTTTGTCGCCGCACTAGATATAAAGGGGTGTGGAGCTGGTCGCACAACTCACGAGGTTGACCGTGCGACACCACTACACCCAACATTCCCTTTCGATCCAGGGTTACTAGCCCGTGCCGATGGGAAGCACCACCACAACATTCTCACGCACACCACCACCACCTCTACACCTCTCTATCACCGCCGCCATCACCATCTCACCATGGTCACCGGCGGGAGTTCATCAAGCCAAGGCGAAGGTAATCCCCATCTCATCTCACCACTACCGAAATCCTCTAGTCTACACGATCAGACGGTTCTATCAATGGTATCAGAGCCATAGTAGGCATAGGATTTTCGGTGGCAAACAAAAGCAAAAGAAAGAAACAGAAACCCTAACCATAACAGAGAAAAGAGGGGAAAGGAAGAAGAAAGACTCACCGGCACATTGCGCCATCGTCACGGCCACGTTGTTCCTCTCAATTCCATGCGCATCTGACGAGGCATGGGAAGACGAACAGCCGGGGGAGTGAAAGGAGGCACCGCGGCCAAACCGCTCGACGGCAGCGCGCCCACCGCAAAGGGGACGCGCGACCGGCAAAGGGAATGGTAACGGGTGCCACAGAGACCGCGACCCGCGCCAGCAGCAGCCGGCGTCAACTACACGGGCGGAGGGGAGAAGAGGGGGCGCAACTGCGTTCTCTTTGTCTCGCGCAAGGAAAAAGAAAGGGGAAGGCACACGCGGCGCGGAGGTCCTTGGCCCCGTCGCCGGCGGCAAGGCTGAGCGCCGCCGGTGGCTTGCCGTCACCGTGTTCGAAGAACAGAGGAGGCGAGCGGCACGTCCGACAGCACCAAT
>NC_041385.1:595866962-595869165 GCF_002162155.2 Triticum dicoccoides | reverse complement strand
TCCCCTCGCTCACTCGTTTTTGTTCCATCGATGCTCCCGGGCCGCTGTCCGATTGCAATAAACGGCCAGGATCAGAAACCCAGATCCGCATTGGGCCAGAGGGCCGAAAGCAAGAATGGGCCGAAAAGGAGGCTGCAGTTGATGCCACTGCAGCCCACGGGCATCACATGCCGCCGGGCTGGGCTGTTTCCGGTTAGCAGCCCGAGCCACGTATAGTTTTGATTTATTTATCTGTCTAGTTTTTAGCAGATTCAAACGGTTTTGTTCTTTCTTTTTCTATGCATTATTTTTCCAACGGATTTTTTTAGAAAAATAGAAAAGAAATAGAAATGTTTCTGCAAGGAAAAATAGAAAAATTTCTGAAAATAAAAATAGAAAATTTTCAGAAAAAGAAATGTTCATGAATTTTACAAAGAAAATAATAAAGTTCATGAATTTCTATTTGGTCAAAGAAAAGTTTCTGTAAAGACTAAAAGTTCATGAATTTTTATTCATGTTTTTCCGCTGCGTAAATAATTAATAGTGCTCTTTTACAAAGAAAATAAAAAGTTTAGATAGAATTAAGTTTTTAAGAGCATGTTAAAGTGATTATTAAAATGAATATCATTATGTTATTTTTATGACCAACGTTGTTAGTAACATGATCATGTTTTATTATTGAAATTAAAGCTACATTTATTTCTAATATTTTGCCCAATTGTAATATAGATTTAATTGCATAGACAATTGTATGTTTAATTTGACCAAAGTTAGATTAGTGCATATGATTGTTATAATGATCTCACTTAAATTGTGATTTCAGGAGGCTACCACTTGATGAGTTGCCTAAAAGATGTTCCGGCACTCAGAGGTGACAACTACACTGAGTGGAGGAAGAAACTAGACCTTTCATTTTGTCTGTGCTGAGGTGGACTGGGTTGTGGATGAACCACAGCCGGTCAGACCTACAGAGCCAGTCAGAGAGGCCACTAATGATGATGATGCGTGGGAGAAAAAGAAAAAAGATCATGCTCCTATGGAGATGTTATATTCCATTGAAAACCAAAAGTGTGTCAACGCAAACAAAAAGTGCATGGCATTTATAAAGAATACAATTGAGAACGCCATTGTGGGCTCAATTGCAGAGTGCACTTCCGTATGGGAGTTTCTTACAAAGATAAATAACCAGTTCGCTGGTTCTTCAAAGACATATGCCACCCAGTTGATAAAGCAACTGGTGACAGAGAACTACACTGGTGGTGGTCATGGAATAAGACAGCACATCCTCAGGATGAGCAACATGGCAGCAAAGCTCAAGCCCATGGATGCGGATCTACTGATCAAACTAGCGCTCCTGGTCCACCTGGTCATGGCTTCACTGCCAAAGGAATTTGAACCTTTGTTGTAAACTACAATATGTCACCTGGAACATGGGATTGAAAAGACAATAGCAATGTGTGTCCAAGAAGAGGACAGACTCAGAGCCTCACATAGTGGTTCATTCAACTATGTGAAAGATAACAAGAAAAAGAATTACAATCAAAATAGCAAATGTTCTCCTTCAAAGGCACATGGCAAATCTCACATGCAGCATCAGCATCAGCAGAAGTCCTTTCCAGTGGACAAAGACACTTGCCTCCACTGCAACCAGACTGGCACTACAAGAAAGATTGCCCTGTCTGGCTAAAGTCCATAATGGCAAAGAGGGGTAACGACATCGATTCCTTTGTAATTGAATCCTTGTATACACAGTTTTCAGAATCTACTTGGTGGATTGACTCAGGTGCAACTGTTCATGTTGCAAATTCTTTACAGGGATTCCATTCGACGTGGACTATGCAAAGAAACGAAAGATGCATTGAAGTTGCAAATGGAATTCAAGCAGAAGTTGAAGTTGTCAGTGCCATCTCCTTGGAGTTAGCTGATGGGTTCAAGCTTCTACTTAGAGATGTCTTATATGTTCCTTCGTGTCATAAAAACTTGATTAGTCTTTCTTGTTTGGGAAAAGGCAATTATGAATGTTATTTTGGACATGGCAAGTGTACCATATGGTTTAATAATGCTTATGTGGGTGTTGCTTTCCTACAGGATGAGCTTTATTTGTTATCACTCTGTGAAAAAGTGCATTTTGTGTCCAATATGAATGAACATGCTTCCGCGTCGAACAAAGAACAAAAGAAAAGAAAGATAACTCACGATTCATCAAATTATGGCACTGTCGCTT
>NC_041385.1:595835794-595866543 GCF_002162155.2 Triticum dicoccoides | reverse complement strand
ACATTTGTGGACCATTTCCGGTGAAAAGTGTGGATGGATATGACTCATTCATAACATTCACAGATGACTACTCTCGCTATGGATATATTTATCCAATCAAAGAAAGATCTAAAGCATTGGATAAATTCAAGATATTCAAAGTTGAAGTTGAAAATCAGCATGATAAAAGAATAAAGATAGTAAGATCTGACCGTGGGGGGAGTACTATGGTCGGCATACTCCATACGGCCAAGTCCCTGGACCTTTTGCAAAGTTCTTACAGGAGACTGGCATAGTAGCCCAGTATTCAATGCCGGGCGAGCCTCAGCAAAATGGAGTAGCTGAAAGACGCAACCGTACACTTATGGATATGGTGCGCAGCATGATGAGTTACTCCACTTTGCCATTGGGATTATGGATGGAGGCTCTTAAAACCGCCATTCATATTCTCAATAGAGTACCAAGCAAGTCGGTGCCCAAAACACTGTATGAGCTATGGACAGAAAGAGTGCCCTCCCTACAACACTTCAGGGTGTGGGGGTGCCCTGCTGAGGCCAAAATGTTTAATCCAAACATTGGAAAGTTAGATCCCAAAACAGTGAGTTGCCACTTCATTGGCTATCCAGACAGATCAAAGGATTTTCGTTTCTACTGTCCAAACAGATATACAAAGTTTGTAGAAACAAGACATGCGGTCTTCTTAGAGGACGAAATGATGAGGGGGGAGCTTGGTAGCTCGGAAAATTGATCTTGAGGAGAAGAGGGTGCATGCACCTAATCTGATGATTCAGGAGCCATTTTTTTCACTACGAGTTGCAACTCCACCCATGAAAATTAGGGGGGTAGACACGAAATCTGTCCGTCAGGAGCCGACTGAACCCGTTGTTGAGCATGAAAGGGAGGTACAACAGCAAATTTTAGAAGAAGTGCCAGAAGTTGAGGCACGGAATGTGTCAGAAACCGAGACCCTTAGAAGATGTAATAGAACAAGAAGATCAACTATTTCCACTGATTATAAAGTTTATAACACAGAAATGGTTCATATGGAGGTGATCCCACCACATATGAAGAAACCATTAGAAGCCCTAAATCATCAAAATGGCTAGAGGCAATGGAAGATGAAGAAATCAATGAGTTCCAAAGATGTTTGGGACTTATAGGAAATTCCTGAAGGAACCAGAATAGCGGGCTGCAAATGGGTCTACAAAACTAAGTATGACCCTAATGGGAATGTAGAAAAGTATAAAGCCTGACTTGTGGCAAAAGGATTTACACAAAGAGAAGGGATAGACTACAATGAGACTTTTTCCCCAGTCTCATGTAAGGACTCCTTCATAATCTTAATGGCATTAGTTGCACATTTTGATTTATAGTTACATCAAATGGATGTTAAGTTGGACATGAAACAATCCAAGGGTTTTATCATGGAAGGCAAGGAAAATATGGGATGCCGCCTGAAGAAATCTATTTATGGATTGAGGCAAGCCTCTAGACAATGGTATCTAAAGTTTAATAAGATGATTAAAAGTTTTGGATTTAAAGAAAATATTGAGAATAACTGCATTTATGCAAGGTTTAAAAATGGGAAATATATTTTCCTAATCTTGTATGTGGATGATATCTTGCTTGCTAGCAGTGATGTTAATCTACTACTAGAAACAAAGAAGTTCTTATCCACAAATTTTGATATCACAGATCTTGGTGAAGCATCCTATGTTTTGGGCATAGAAATTCACCGAGATAGAAACAATGGAGTCTTAGGACTATCGCAGAAGGCATATTTAGAAAAGGTTCTTCAAAAGTATAATATGCATGCGAGTAAAGCCACACCTGCTCCTATAGTCAAGGGCAATAGTTTTGGGAAACTCCAATATCCCAAGAATCAGTATGAAATCGATCAAATGAAAGCAGTACCATATGCTTCGGCTGTTGGCAGCTTACAGTATGCACAAGGGTGCACTCGCCCTGACTTAGCTTTTATCACCAGGGTAATCGTTAGATATCAAGAGAATCCAGGCATAGAGCACTGGAAGATGTTAAAGAAAGCATTGCGTTATGCACAAGGCACGAAGGACTACATGCTAACATACAGGAGATGTGATTCCCTAGAGATAAAATGGTATTCATACACATATTTCGCGGGGGATAGAGATGATAGAAAATCCACGCCAGGATACGTATTCACTCTCGCCGGGGGAGCCATTTCATGGAAAAGCTCCAAACAGTCGTTAGTTGCATCATCCACGATGTATGCAGAATTCATAGCATGCTTCAAGGCCATGGGGCAGGCGATATGGCTAAAGAAATTTATACCCGACTTGAAAGTGGTAGATTGTATTCACAAACCACTGAAGATGTACTGTGACAACCATCCCACAATATTCTATGCTCACAACAACAAGTCGAGTAATGCTGCCAAAACAATAGAGATCAGGTATTATGTTGTGAAAGATAATATCCGGGATCACACTATAAGTCTCGAGCGTATAAGGACAAAGTATATGCTTGCATATCCGCTAATGAAAGGCTTACCACCCAATGTGTTCAATGAACACTTAGCCGGCATGGGTTTAAGGGAAATCATATGATTCGTGGATCAGGAGAGGCCCAAAAGGAACATAATTTGTTTCTAAACAAAACGTATGTTGTAACTATATGATTCTATCAACAATTAAGCTGTGACAATGAAACATGCTCTATGTACCAATATGTGATGAAACAAATAAACTAGAAAGTATAAGGTTAAAAGTAAAGTTTAGATCAACGGGGAGAATGTTACGTTGATTTCCTCTGTGCAGGCCCAACGGCCTGCCAACCCCTTGTATCGCGCCCTGATCGGGGGCACCCAACCAAAACATGGTTGGTGGGCCCCTATCGCCATGCCAGATATAAAGGGGTGTGGAGCCGGCCGCATAACTCACGAGGTTGATCGTGCGACACCGCTACACCCAACATTCCCTTCCGATCTAGGGTTACTAGCGCATGCCGACGGGAAGCACCACCACCACACTCTCACGTACACCGCCACCACCTCTACACCTCTCTGTCACCGCCGCCATCACCATCTCACCATGGTCACTGGCGGGAGTTCATCAAGCCAAAGCGAAGGTATCCCCATCTCCTCTCACCACTACCGGAATCCTCTAGCCTAGACGATCTGATGGTTCTATCAAGTCTTACTTGCATAGTGGAGAAGAGTTTAGACATCCTTAGTTCTCTGTGACACCTCCGGGTACCCGATGGTCAACATCAAAATTATAGGGGGGTATGGATATTCAAACTACTTCAAACTAGATTCATGCATAGTTCACACATAAAACATCAAACACGGTTCAAATTTACATATAAAATTAACTAAAACTACTCTAAAATCTACAAAATGAACCGAACCCAGATCTCAAACGCATTAGGTCATCGAGGGGAGAGGGCCGGCGCTAGTACTGAAGCAGCAATGGGGTGGGCGGCAGGGACGTCATGTAGGAGGAGTCATGGTCGTGCGAGTGTAACTCGTTGATCAACAAGGCCTGTAGCACCGCCCTAAGCTATTCGTCGAACTCCTTCTTGATTGGCGGCCAAAAGTGCAAAGTGAGAGCGAGAGAGAGTGAGGGGAATGTTTAAAAGGGGTTCTATCAGACTGATGTGGTAAATAGTCTGTACTCCCCTACCGCTTCCCTCCATCTGGGACCGATCCAAGGGATATCGAACGATTCAGGCCGAAATTGGGCACACCCAGGGCCCAGTCATGCCGTGGTGGGTTGTGGTCACCTCGTAAAGCAGTTGCTGCTCTACTTCGGGCGTACAGAAACTTATATCCGAAAAAACATTGTGTCAAAATCTCAGCGCAATCGGAATTTCAGATCTCCAGATATTTAAGTAACGGTTTTTGGCCAGATCTGGGGACGCGAAAGAGAAGAGAACAAAGAGGGAGATCCAATCTCGGAGGGGCTCCTGCCCCTCCGCCGCCATGTAGGCCATGGACCAGAGGGGGAAATATCCTCCCATCTAGAGGGGAGGCCAATGAAGAAGAAGGAGGAGGGGGGCTCTCTCCCCCTCTCTCTCGGTGGCCCCGGAGTGTCGTCGGGGCAAGGATCATGACAATGATCTACATCAACAATCTTGCTACTGTCAACACCAACTTTCTCCCCCTCTATGCAGTGGTTTAACCTCTCTATTCCCGCTGTAATTCTCTAGTTAGACATGGTGTTCAACACTATATATTATTATCCAATATTATGTGGTTATCCTATGAAGTTTGAGCAGACCTATTTTGTCCTATGGGCTAATCATGATCGTGGTTGGTATGAGTTGTATAGTTTATTATGGTGATGTCCTACGGTGCCCTCCATATCGCAAACGCGAGGGATCCCCGTCATAGGGTGTTCAATACGTTCAATGGGTGGTGTGAGTGACAGAATACACAAACCCGAGTAAGTGGGTTGTTGCTGTTGGAGATATGCCCTAGAGGCAATCATGTATGATGATATTTCCTATGTGTTTATGAATAAAGATAGTCCTTGGACATTATCAATGATTTGTATTAGAAAGTACGTGACTTGTTTGTGGGACTATGCATTGTATAATGACTGTCCTAAAAGGTCCCTAGTCGAAAGGGTTGTGTGGACGCGCAGCCGACCAGACTAGCATATGACACGATCGATGGCTTGGTCTCACTAGCCTTGGAGCATTGGATGCTAACCGGATAATATGGACTCGGAAAGATCTGGTCGGATTCGACGTAGTCCAATCCGAGTTGAGATAAGGTCCAAGTCAGACAGACCCAACTATGAGACATAGCGATATGTCATCTGTGAGTCTCTAGTACAACATACATTCTATGTCCTAAGACCTGAGCTGACGCATGTACTCGGGATGGTGATAGACTTGCATTGGGCCGAGCAAACGCTACTCCGTGACTGGGTAGTTACAAAGGTAGGTTTCGGGTTTGTCTAGACCCATGCTGCGAGACATTGCCGAGCAAGATGGGATTTGCCCCTCCGATCAGGAGATATATACTCTGCGCCCCTCGTGTGATCCGACCAGGATAAGCATGTGAAGGAAATATGACCTAGAGGCAACAATAAAGTTATTATTTATTTCCTTATTTCATGATAAATGTTTATTATTCATGCTAGAATTGTATTAACCGGAAACTTAGTACATGTGTGAATACATAGACAAAACATATTGTCCCTAGTATGCCTCTACTTGACTAGCTCGTTAATCAAAGATCGTTATCTTTCCTAACCATAGACATGTGTTGTCATTTGATGAACGAGATCACATCATTAAGAGAATGATGTGATGGACATGACCCATCCGTTATCTTAGCATTATGATCATTACAGTTTCATTGCTACTGCTTTCTTCATGAGATACATGTTCCTCAGACTATGAGATTATGAAACTCCCGAATAACCAGAGGAAAACTTTGTGTGCTACCAAACGTCACAACATAAAAGGGTGATTATAAGGTGCTCTACAGGTGTCTCTGAAGGTGTTTGTTGAGTTGGCATTGATCGAGATTAGGATTTGTCACTCCGTGTTCCGGAGAGGTATCTCTGGGCCCTCTTAGTAATGCTCATCACTATAATCCTTGAAAGCATTGTGACTAATGAGTTAGTTGAGGGATGAAGTATTACGGAACGAGTAAAGAGACTTGCTGGTAACGAGATTGAACTAGGTATGATGATACCGTCGATCGAATCTCGGGCAAGTAACATACCGATGACAAAGGGAACACCGTATGTTATTATGCAGTTTGACCGATAAAGATCTTCGTAGAATATGTAGGAGCCAATATGAGCATCCAGGTCCGCTATTGGTTATTGATCGAAGTTGTGTCTCGGTCATCTCTACATAGTTCTCGAACCCGTATGGTCCGCACGCTTAACATTTGATCACAATTTGTATTATGAGTTATGTGTTTTGATGACCGAAGTTTGTTTGGAGTCCTAGATGAGATCACGGACATGACGAGGAGTCTCGAAATTGTCAAGACATAAATATTGATATATTGGAAGGCTACATTCGGACACCAGAATGGTTCGGGTCGTTTTGGATAAGTTTCAGAGTACCTGGGGTTACTGGAACCCCCTCCGGGAAGTTATTGGGCCTCATGGGCCTTAGTGGAGAAGAGAGAGGCCCGTCCAGGAGGTGGCGCACGCCCCTCTTGCCCCAATCCGAATAGGACAAGGGGAGGGGGCGACGCCCCCTCCTTCCTTCTCTCCTCCTCCTCCTTCCCTCCTTCTCCTACTAGGAATAGGAACGGGGAGGGGAATCCTACTTGGACTAGGGAGTCCTAGTAGGAATCCCCACACCTGGCGCGCCCCCCTTGGGCCGACCACCTCTTCCCTCCCTTCCTTTATATATGTGGCCAAGGGCACCCCATAGATACACAAATTGATCTTTTAGCCGTGTGCGGTGTGCCCCTCCACAATTACACACCTCGGTCATATCGTCGTAGTGCTTAGGTGAAGCCCTGCACCGGTAACTTCATCATCACCGTCGCCATGCCGTCGTGCTGACGAAACTCTACCTATGCCTCAACTGGATCAAGAGTACGAGGGACATCATTGAGCTTAACGTGTGCTGAACGCGGAGGTGCCATACGTTCGGTACTTGGATCGGTTGGATCGCGAAGACGTTTGACTACATCAACCACGTTAACTAACGCTTCCGCTTTCGGTCTACGAGGGTACGTGGACACACTCTCCCCTCTCGTTGCTATGCACCACCTAGATAGATCTTGCATGATCGTAGGATTTTTTTAAATTAATGTGTTCCCCAACAGTGGCATCTGAGCCAGGTCTATGTGTAGATGTTATATGCACGAGTAGAACACAAAGAGTTGTGGGCAATAATAGTCATACTACTTACCACCAACGTCTTACTTTGATTCGGCGGTATTATTGGATGAAGCGGCCCAGACCGACATTACATGACCACGTTCATGAGACTGGTTCTACCGATGTGCTTTTGCACATAGGTGGCTGGTGGGTGTCTATTTCTCCAAATTTAGTTGAATCGAGTTTGACTATGGCCGGTCCTTGTTGAAGGTTAATACAACACACTTGACGAAAAATTGTTGTGGTTTTGATGCGTAGGTAAGAATGGTTCTTGCTAGAAGCCCGTAGCAGCCACGTAAAACTTGCAACAACAAAGTAGAGGACGTCTAACTTGTTTTTGTAGGGCTTGCTGTGATGTGATATTGTCAAGGCATGATGTGATATAAATTGTTGTATGAGATGATCATGTTTTGTAACAAAGTTATCGGCAACTGGCAGGAGCCATATGGTTATCGCTTTATTATATGCAATGCAATCGCCATGTAATTGTTTTACTTTATCACTAAACGGTAGCGATAGTCGTAGTAACAATAGTTGGCGAGACGACAACGATGCTACGATGGAGAACAAGGTGTCGCGCCAGTGACAATGGAGATCATGACGATGCTTCGGTGATGGAGATCATGAGCACAAGATGATGATGGCCATATCATGTCACATATTTTGATTGCATGTGATGTTTTTCTTTTATGCATCTTATTTTGCTTAGTACGACGGTAGCATTATAAGATGACCCCTTACTAAATTTCAAGGTATAAGTGTTCTCCAGGAGTATGCACCGTTGCTACAGTTCGTCGTGCCGAGACTCCATGTGATGATCGAGTGTGGTAAGCTCTACGTCCACATACAACGGGTGCAAGCCAGTTTTGCACACGCAGAATACTCGGGTTAAACTTGACGAGCCTAGCATATGCAGATATGGCCTCGGAACACTGATACCGAAAGGTCGAACATGAATCATATAGTAGATATGATCAGCATAGTGATGTTCACCATTGAAAACTACTCCATCTCACGTGATGATCGGACATGGTTTAGTTGATTTGGATCACATGATCATTTAGATGACTAGAGGGATGTCTATCTAAGTGGGAGTTCTTAAGTAATATGATTAATTGAACTTTAATTTATCATGAACTTAGTCCTGATAGTTATTTTGTATGTCTATGTTATTATAGATCAATGGCCCGTGCTACCGTTCCTTTGAATTTTAATGCGTTCCTAGAGAAAGCTAAGTTGAAATATGATGGAAGCAACTACATGGAGTGGGTCCGTAACTTGAGGATTATCCTCATTGCTGCACAGAAGAATTACGTCATGGAAGCACTGTTAGGTGTACCACCCGCGCCAGCGACTGCAGACATTGTGAATGCCTGGCAGACGCGTGTTGATGACTACTCGATAGTTCAGTTTGCCATGCTTTACAGCTTAGAATCGGGACTTCAAAGACGGTTTGAATGTCATGGAGCATATGAGATGTTCCAAGAGTTGAAGTTAATATTTCAAGCAAATGCCCGAGTTGAGAGATATGAAGTCTCCAACAAGTTCTACAGCTGCAAAATGGAGGAGAATAGTTTTGTCAGTGAACACATACTCAGAATGTCTGGGTACCATAACCACTTGACTTAGCTGGGAGTTAGTCTTCCTGATCATAGTGTCATTGACAGAGTTCTTCAATCACTACCACCAAGATATAAAGGCTTCGTGATGAACTATAATATGCAAGGGATGAACAAGACTATTCCTGAGCTCTTCGCAATGCTAAAGGCTGTGGAGGTAGAAATCAAGAAGGAGCATCAAGTGTTCATGACCAACAAGACCACTAGTTTCAAGAAAAAGGGCAAAGTGAAGAAGGGGAACTTCAAGAAGAACGGCAAGAAAGTTGCTGCTCAGGAGAAGAAACCCAAGTCTGGACCTAAGCCTGAAACTGAGTGCTTCTACTGCAACTGGTCACTGGAAGCGGAACTGCCTCAAGTATTTGGCGGATAAGAAGGATGGCAAAGTGAAAGGTATATTTGATATACATGTTATTGATGTGTACCTTACTAATGCTCGTAGTAGCGCCTGGGTATTTGATACTAGTTCTGTTGCTCATATTTGCAACTCGAAACAGGGGCTACGGATTAAACGAAGATTGTCTAAGGACGAGGTGACGATGCCTGTGGGAAATGGTTCCAAGGTCGATGTGGTCACCGTCGGCACGCTACCTCTACATCTATCATCGGGATTAGTTTTAGACCTGAATAATTGTTATTTGGTGCCAGCATTGAGCATGAACATTATATCTGGATCTTGTTTGATGCGAGACGGTTATTCATTTAAATCAGAGAATAATTGTTGTTCTATTTATATGAGTAATATCTTTTATGGTCATGCACCCTTGATGAGTGGTCTATTTTTGTTGAATCTTGATAGTGATGATACACATATTCATAATATTGAAGCCAAAAGATGCAAAGTTGATAATGATAGTGCAACTTATTTGTGGCACTACCGTTTGGGTCATATCGGTGTAAAGCGCATGAAGAAACTCCATGTTGATGAACTTTTGGAATCACTTGGTGCTTGCGAACCGTGCCTTATGGGCAAGATGACTAAAACTCCGTTCCCCAGAACAATGGAATGAGCTACTAACTTATTGGAAATAATACACACCGATGTGTGCGGTCCAATGAGTGTTGAGGCTCGTGGCGGGTATCGTTATTTTATTACCTTCACAGACGATTTGAGCAGATATGGTTATATCTACTTAATAAAGCATAAGTCTGAAACATTTGAAAAGTTCAAACAATTTTAGAGTGAAGTGGAAAATCATCGTAACAAGAAAATAAAGTTTCTACTATCTGATCATGGAGGAGAATATTTGAGTTACGAGTTTGGTCTTCATTTGAAACAACATGGGATAGTTTCATAGTTAACGCCACCTGGAACACCACAGCGAAATGGTGTGTCCGAATGTTGTAACCATACTTTATTGGATATGGTGCGATCTATGATGTCTCTTACTGATTTACCGCTATCGTTTTGGGTTATGCTTTAGAGACGGCTGCATTCACTTTAAATAGGGCACCATCAAAATCCGTTGAGACGACGCCTTATGAACTGTGGTTTGGCAAGAAGCCAAAGTTGTCGTTTCGCAAAGTTTGGGGCTGTGATGCTTATGTGAAAAAGTTTCAACCTGATAAAAGCTCAAACCCAAATCGGAGAAGTGCGTCTTCATAGGATACCCAAAGGAAACTGTTGGGTACACCTTCTATCACAGATCCGAAGGCAAGATCTTTGTTGCTAAAAATTGATCCTTTCTAGAGAAGGAGTTTCTCTCAAAAGAAGTGAGTGGGAGGAAAGTAGAACTTGATGAGGTAATTGTACCTTCTCCCTTATTGGAAAGTAGTTAATCACAGAAATCAGTTCCAGTGATTCCTACACCAATTAGTGAGGAAGTTAATGATGATGATCATGAAAGTTTAGATCAAGTTACTACCAAACCTCGTAGGTCTTCCAGAGTGAGATCTGCACCAGAGTGGTATGGTAATCCTGTTCTAGAATTCATGTTACTAGACCATGGTGAACCTACGAACTATGAGGAAGCGATGATGAGCCCAGATTCCGCGAAATGGCTTGAGGCCATGAAATCTGAGATGGGATCCATGTATGAGAACAAAATGTGGACTTCGGTGGACTTGCCCGATGATCGGCAAGCCATAGAAAATAAATGGATCTTCAAGAAGAAGATCAACGCTGACGGTAATGTTACTGTCTACAAAGCTCGACTTGTTGCGAAATGTTTTCGACAAGTTCAAGGAGTTGACTACGATGAGACTTTCTCACCCGTAGTGATGCTTAAGTTTGTTTGAATCATGTTAGCAATTGCTGCATTTTACGATTATGAAATTTGCCAGATGGATGTGAAAACTGCATTCCTGTATGGATTTCTGGAAGAAGAGTTGTATATGATGCAACCAGAAGGTTTTGTCGATCCAAAGGGTGCTATCGAAGTGTGAAAGCTCCATCGATCCATTTATGGACTAGTGCAAGCCTCTCGGATTGGAATAAATGCTTTGATAGTGTGATCAAACCATATGGTTTTATACAGACTTTTGGAGAAGCCTGTATTTATAAGAAAGTGAGTGGTGGAGCTCTGTAGCATTTCTAATATTATATGTGGATGACATATTCTTGATTGGAAATGATATAGAATTTCTGGATAGCATAAAGGGATACCTAAATAAGAGTTTTTCCGTGAAAGACCTCGGTGTAGCTGCTTACATATTGGGCATCAAGATCTATAGACATAGATCAAGACACTTAATTGGACTTTCACAAAGCACATACCTAGATAAAGTTTTGAATAAGTTCAAAATGGACCAGTCAAAGAAAGGGTTCTTTCCTGTGTTACAACGTGTGAAATTGAGTTAGACTCAATGCTCGACCACTACAGAAGATAGAGAGAAAATGAAAGTCATTCCCTATGCTTCAGCCATAGGTTCTATCATGTATGCAATGTTGTGTACCAGATCTAATGTGTGCCTTGCTATAAGCATAGCAAGGGTACCAAAGTAATCCCGGACTAGAGCACTGGACAGCGGTCAAGAACATCCTGAAATACCTGAAAAGGACTAAGGATATGTTTCTTGTTTATGGAGGTAAAAAAGAGCTCGTTGTAAACGGTTACGTCGATGCAAGTTTTGACACTGATCCGGATGTCTCTAAGCCGCAAACCAGATACGTATTTTTATTGAATGGAGGAGCTGTCAGTTGGTGCAGTTCCAAGCAAAGCGTCGTGGCGGGATCTACGTGTGAAGCAGAGTACATTGCTGCTTCGGAAGCAGCAAATGAAGGAGTTTGGATGAAGGAGTTCATATCCGATCTAGGTGTCATACCTAGTGCATCGGGTCCAATGAAAATCTTTTGTGACAATACTGGTGCAATTTCCTTGGCAAAGGAATCTAGATTTCACAAGAGAACCAAGCCCATCAAGAGACGCTTCAATTCCATCCGTCGTCAAGTGTCGGAGGGGGACATAGAAATTTGCAAGATACATACAGATCTGATTGTTGCAGACCAGTTGACTAAGCCTCTTCCACGAGCAAAACATGATCAACACCAAAGCTCCATGGGTGTTAGAATCATTACTATGTAATCTAGATTATTGACTCTAGTGCAAGTGGGAGACTGAAGGAAATATGCCCTAGAGGTAATAATAAAGTTATTATTTATTTCCTTATTTCATGATAAATGTTTATTATTCATGCTAGAATTGTATTAACCGGAAACTTAATACATGTGTGAATACATAGACAAAACATATTGTCCCTAGTATACCTCTACTTGACTAGCTCATTAATCAAAGATGGTTATCTTTCCTGACCATAGACATGTGTTGTCATTTGATGAACGGGATCACATCATTAATATAATGATGTGATGGACATGACCCATCCGTTATCTTAGCATTATGATCGTTACAGTTTCATTGCTACTGCTTTCTTCATGAGATACATGTTCCTCAGACTATGAGATTATGAAACTCTCGAATAACCAAAGGAACACTTTGTGTGCTACCAAACATCACAACGTAAAAGGGTGATTATAAAGGTTCTCTACATGTGTCTCCGAAGGTGTTTGTTGACTTGGCATTGATCGAGATTAGGATTTGTCACTCCGTGTTTCGGAGAGGTATCTCTGGGCCCTCTCAGTAATGCTCATCACTATAATCCTTGCAAGCATTGTGACTAATGAGTTAGTTTCAGGATGAAGTATTACGGAACAAGTAAAGAGACTTGACGGTAACGAGATTGAAGTAGGTATGATGATACCAACGATCGAATATCGGGCAAGTAACATACCGATGACAAAGGGAACAACGTATGTTGTTATACAGTTTGACCGATATTCGTGGAATATGTAGGAGACAATATGAGCATCCAGGTTCCGCTATTGGTTATTGACCAGAGATGTGTCTCGGTCATCTCGACATAGTTCTCGAACCCGTAGGGTCCGCATGCTTAACGTTTGATGACAATTTGTATTATGAGTTGTGTGTTTTGATGACCGAAGTTTGTTCGGAGTCCCGGATGAGATCACGGACATGACGAGGAGTCTCGAAATGGTCGAGACATAAAGATTGATATATTGTAAGGCTACATTCGGACACCGGAATGGTTCAGGTCGTTTCAGATAAGTTTCAGAGTACCGGGGGTTACCGGAACCCCCTCCGGGAAGTTATTGGGCCTCATGGGCCTTAGTGGAGAAGAGAGAGGCCCGCCAGGAGGTGCCGCACGCCCCTCTTGCCCCAATCCAAATTGGACAAGGGGAGGGGGTGGCGCCCCCTCCTTCCTTCTCTCCTCCTCCTCCTTCCCTCCTTCTCCTACTAGGAATAGGAACGGGGAGGGGAATCCTACTTGGACTGGGGAGTCCTAGTAGGATTCCCTACACCTGGCGCGCCCCCTGTCGGTGTCAAAACCGGCGGATCTCGGGTAGGGGGTCCCGAACTGTGCGTCTAGGCGGATGGTAACAGGAGACAAGGGACACGATGTTTTACCCAGGTTCGGGTCCTCTTGATGGAGGTAAAACCCTACGTCCTCCTTGATTGATATTGATATTGTGGATGTTTACAAGAGTGGATCTACCATGAGATCAAGGAGGCTAAACCCTAGAAGCTAGCCTATGGTATGATTGTTGTATATTGTATATCTGTCGACTAGCCTGGCCCTGGTTTATATAATGCACCAGAGGCCTAGGATAACAAGAGTCCTAGCCGAATACGCCAGTGGGGAGGAGTCCTTGTCTTGATCGCCAAGTCTTGTGGAATCTTCCTTGTATGCGGCAACTGTCCGGACTGGCCCATGAGTATACGGCCATGGGGGTCCTCGGCCCAATCCAACTGATCGGGAGATGACGTGGTGAGTACCCCCTAGTCCAGGACACCGTCAGTAGCCCCCTGAACCGGTCTTCAAGTTAGGGACGCTCCTCGATTCTTCCGAACTGTTCTTCATCTTTGGTTGTCGGTCTTGAAAACTGGTTCAACAAATCTTCTCATCTTCTATCTTGAGGATCGCCGAAATGCATTCGACGAGTTTATGCGTTGGGTATCCGAGGAGCCCCTTTAAGTTTACGGCCTTTATCAATGCCTTGTTATTTTTATGCCATGCCTCGGGTTTGAAGTTGTTCCCGGGTGGCAACGTCCTCTTGCGTCCGAGCTCCAACGCCGAACTACATTCGAGGTATCTTTTGCAGCCGAGGACCAATGCCGGACTGCTTCCCAGCTCTAACGCCAGACTATGTATCCGAGCTCCAATGATGGACTGTATCCGAGCTCCAACGCCGGACTATGTATCCGAGCTCCAACGCCGGACTATGTATCCGAGCTCCAACGCCGGACTTTATCCGAGGTGTCATAAATCACCTTGGTTCAAAGAAGTTTGAAGGAGTTTAACCGAGCTTAATGCCGGAAATGCCCTCTAAGGAGCCAGCCACTTGCATCCGAGCTATATGTCGAACTGCTTCCGAGGTGGTTACGCACCTCGGTCATGGGCTGATTTTTGGTCAATGTTTTTTATTGATGTAATTTATTCTCTGACGAGATATATAGCCAGTAGCCCTCAAGGTATGTATCGGTCTAAAACCCGAGATGCACCTGAAGGATGACATAAGACCGCTGATCCCCGTAGCCGCTGAGACTCAGGTTGATTTGCAAAATCGGTCTGAGGATCAAGTCCTAGCTCGGCAAAATACTTCGGGACACAAAAAGCGGCTTGCTCAGTCCTCGAAAGTCAGGTTGGGTGTGGCCGACCAACTTGAGGATCAAAATCTCCTCGGAAACTGTATTGCACTTAAAATTTTCTGCATAGAACAAGCAATGCAGTAGCCCCCGAGACACTGGTCGGGTGGCAACACCAGATCAGGGGATCAATGTGCCCCTTTAATATTTGTAAATAATAAGCCCGAAGCCCAGTAGCCCCCGAGCCTTAATGCGGGCACGGGTGGCCGAATTAAGGATCAATATCCATAGTAAAATCACAAATTATGTGTAATGACTCTATGTATCCAAGTACTTTACGTCATTAATGCTCGGATCTGCATTGTACAAAACTTTGTTGACCGACCATCGGCTTCCACCTCCTCGGCCAATAGTCGAGGAGTGTTTGTCCTACTTTATAAAGCCTTTATGAGGGCAAAGATTTACAACAAACAAGGCAATCTGGCCATACGGTTTTATAGACAAAGGTACGTGGAGAGACATGTTATATTACTGTTTAACAGACGAAATGTCTTCCAAAGAAAATAGTCCCGCTATCGGTTCCTTTCTTTGGGTTGTCATGCTAAGCATGATCATGAAACCTCAGCTCCAATGTAAGAGCAAAATATTGAGGATTTAGTTTGGGAGGCCAGTTAATAGCCCCCGGTAGTGTTCGGCGACAGTCGAGGTCAAGCTGTAAACACTTCGGCCATTGTTATGAATGGTCCGTCGTTTAACGCCGTCATCGGATCGCCGACCAGTTTACGCTTATTGTGACAGTCAGTTTTCGGCTTTCTCCACTGAGGTGCTTAACCATGTAAGCTGGAAGCACAATCGCAATGGTTCTCCCTTTGCACACCTAGCCAAACAAAGCGGAACATAGGAGGCAAGCGCAGGAGCCGGGCAACCCAACTATTGACCAAAGACACAATTCGAAACCGATGCATATATAGCAATATCCAAGAATGTTTTTGCCGAATCTCTAAAGGTGTCCGGCGTTGCACTGCGAGACTTGTGCTGAAAACACACAAATAGTTTAAAAGTGCCATGGGCTCGAAAAGCCAAAAAACTTATTCAAAAGGCTAATGTCCGAACTAGATCAAGTGTTCGGTGCCAATCCAAAAATTGGACTTCAGAAGAAAAAAAAGGTGCTTCTGTCGTGCTTTAATATGACACATCCTATCTCAAAACTTCAAGCGGGTCAGCCTACGACTTCAACCTCCTATCCCGAAGGCGGAGTACTTCTTACTAGGCCAGTTTTAGCAAACTAAACTCTAGCGGCTTTGAGAGAGAAATTAGGCTCCCCGGCTAGTGACCGCACACTTGTGTCGAAAAAAGGAGTGATAAATAATAATAAAAACTTTGCAACGACTAAGAAGAAAAACACTTATCATAAAACGGCTCACATAAATTTAAGAGCCCCCAAGCGACTTGGGTAAAAGAATGATTGCATGTACCGAAGTACTTATATCATATCTATGTTCAACCGAACTTTAAACGCGTCTTAACCGACCATCGGCTTCTCCCTCTTCGGTCAAGGACCGAAAAGTGTTATGTACTCCATCGGTCGAGAATATCGACGGTGTTTCCAATAACCAGGCAATCAGGCCATAAGGCTGTAACAGACCAAGCACGCTCAGGGAACTTATGCTATATTACTGCGAACAGTAAGAAGCATCTTCGAAGAAAATAGTACCCCCACCGATACCTTTCTTCGGTGCTCATTGTTATTATGAGACTTGTGCAATAGATTTTTTTGTACTCATGAGTTCCGTTGTGTGCCGACCATGATTGAAAACAATAAGAGCGCTAGCTTTCAGCTTCACCCAGTCTGAGGTCCGGCTCGGTTGACCCGATCATGACAATCGCAGAGGTGCTCCCTTTACTCCCTAGCCGAACAATCGGGAACGTAGGGGTAAGCACAGGAGCCAGGCAACCCAGCTTGCAAATCGCTTAAGTCAATATGGTGCATATTGTGGCGTAATACACGAACAAGGAACGAAGCCTTACAAGTATAATCATATGCAAGAGGAAAAAGCTTCATGAAGGAAGCCCCCAAGTAAACGGGGTATTTGTTGACTATAAAATGTAAGGTGACATGTAGAATGCCTTCTAGCCGGATTGTAGATCGTTTGTCGTAGCGGACCTTTTCGCTTCAACCTCTGGACCCAATAGTCCGGAGTGTGTCCGAATACCCTCGCGGTTATAAAAACCGGGGCATGCGTGGAGACTAGGCGTAGGGGTCATTAGTGCTTTATCAGACAAGTGCCCAACTAGTTATGTTATATTACATGGTTAATAAGAAACATCTTCCAGGGAGAATAGTTCCGTTAGGGGTTCCTTTCCCTGGGAGGCATGCCCTAAAGTGCATGTCCGGACTGCGAAAAAAGCAGAAAAACATCTGGGGGCAGGTAAATAAATAGGCAAGAAATCATCTTTTAGTTCACCGACCGAGTATTCCCTTAAGAACGCTAGCTTTCGGCTTCACCCAGTCTGAGGTACACATCCGGCTGACCCGGCAGTAACAATCGCAGAGGTGCTCCCTTTACCACCTAGCCGAACAATCGGGAACGTAGGGGTAAGCACAGGAGCCAGGCAACCCAGCTTGGCCAAAACTTAAGTCATATCGATGCATATAATGGTGAATAAAAGGTACATGCGGAAGTGTGACACATGTGTTGGGCATAAAGCCCGTATTAATAAGCTTCTATTAAAGAAGCCCCCATGTATAATGAGCGCGGGTAGCGCGTCAAATGTGTGCGAACAAAGTTTCGACAAGAAAAATTTTTACAAGCAACTTTTTTCCAAAAAAGTATAATGCTTGGTCGAACCGAACACAAGTTAGAAATTTAAAACTTTGAGCATGAAGGAAACTTAGCTGGTTAATGTGTTCGGTATTGACGATGCGATCCGAGCTTGATGCGGGACAAGGTTCTATCCTCCAAGCCGGTCCCGAGGTGGCGGAGCAAAGAGCTCGGCACTGTGAAGTGGTGACATAGCACGGTCAATGCAGGACGGCAGAGTGATGCCGAAGTCCCTAGCATGGAGTAATGAAGTGTTGACGAAGCCCCCCGTCCAGCCGAGGTGACGTCAAAGGATATAGACCGGCTGGATCATTTTCCTGTGCACAAAAAATGGTGCAAACCAGAGATAATAAAAAAAATGTTGCATAATAAATAATTTATGCAAAGTAAGTAATAAAAGAAATATGGCCTGGCGCCAAAGTCGGTGCAGGGCGGCGGCGTGATGTGGTAAAGGCATGGCAAGGCCTGAATTCGCAGGTCGGTTCGAGTTCCGGATGCGGCGTCCGCCGGACTATGTACGGAAACTGACCGAACCATCATGCGACCGTCGATAATGCGGCCACCACTTGATAGACCTGTGTACATATGATGGACAAACCAGAGTAATAATTCCTTGGGAAAAATGAGCCCAAACAAGTAAAAAATACTAGGATTAATAGCACCTGGTTTATTTGTTGTAGTAATCTGAAGGAAGGTGATTCCCAGAATCGGGACTTGATCCGCGCACCCATTGCCCGATGGCCGATAAAACGACGGCATGGTAATGCTGGGAAAGGTTGGCTCGCCGAGGCAAAGCCCTCGGCCCAGCTAACGTGACGGAGCTGGTCGGCTAGTGACGCTGAAGTGTCCGGAGTAGGTTGATGAAGAGATGATGAAGCCCCCGGTCCAGCTAACGTGATGAGGCCTTGGTGTCAGCCGATCAGTCGAAGTAGGTCGGCGTGATGGACACCAGTTTGAAGAAGCAATAGTGTGGCCCTGCCGATGCAGGTCGTGACGTGGTCGATGCCGGTTTGATGAAGCGACCATGCGGCGATGCCGGTATGCCCGCTCTGTGTAATCCGTGGGGCGGCGATGTTGGTGATGATTTATCCTTCGCGATGCCGGTCTCTTGTTCGGCTTGCCAAGATGATGATCTGAAGAAGTTGAGCTTGGCTCAACAAAGTGACGACGTGTCTAGCGCAGGTCGGCAGCCGTGGAGCAATATTGCCGGACTAGTTTGACACCAGCATGATGTTGAAGATCATGTTCAAAAGATCTTAAAGTTAGCGGTCTTCCAGTGTCCTGTAGGCACTGGTTCTTGATATTCTCCGGCATCGTCGTCCATACCGTCGATGTCTTCGGAGTCGTAGTCGAGTACGTCGGTTAGATCGTCGACGGTGGCTACGAAGTGGGTGGTGGGTGGGCTCTGAATTTCTTCGTCGTCCGCGTCCCAACCATCCTGGCCGTAGTTCGGCCAGGGCTCTCCAGATAGCGAGAGATGCTTCAGCGAATTTAAGATATCGCCGAAGGGTGAGTGCTGAAAGATGTCCGCAGCGGTGAATTCCATGATCGGCGCCCAGTCGGATTCGACTGGCAGGGGCGCAGGAGGTTCGGAGTCCGGCAGAGAGTCCGGCACCTTGGAGTCATGAGCTTTATGCGGGGCAAGGTAAGTGTTCGGCTCCATCGTCGTAGAAGTTGCAGCTCCCGAGGCGGTGTCCAGCCATCCGTCCTCGATCTGAGCGATCGGCTCCGGACTATGGGTCAGAGCGGATTCGTGTGCGGCGTCCAAGGTGCTGTCCGGCGGCAGAGTTAGGTTGTGCCCATTGTGACAGCGCGGCACGCTCGGCTGTGGCTCAGATCCATCGAAGATCAAGTCCCCGCGGATATCGGCCATGAAGTTTAGGCTTCCAAACCCGACCTGACGGCTAGGGGCGTAGCTTTCGATCTGCTCCAGATGGCCAAGTGAGTTGGCCCGCAGTGCGAAGCCGCCGAATACGAAGATCTGTCCGGGGAGAAAAGTCTCACCCAGGACTGCGTCGTTGTCGATTGAAGAGGCCATCAAGCCTATCGGTGACGACACAGAGGAACTCTCAATGAAAGCACCAATGTCGGTGTCAAAACCGGCGGATCTCGGGTAGGGGGTCCCGAACTGTGCGTCTAGGCGGATGGTAACAGGAGACAAGGGACACGATGTTTTACCCAGGTTCGGGCCCTCTTGATGGAGGTAAAACCCTACGTCCTGCTTGATTGATATTGATATTGTGGATGTTTACAAGAGTGGATCTACCACGAGATCAAGGAGGCTAAACCCTAGAAGCTAGCCTATGGTATGATTGTTGTATATTGTATATCTGTCGACTAGCCTGGCCCTGGTTTATATAATGCACCAGAGGCCTAGGATAACAAGAGTCCTAGCCGAATACGCCGGTGGGGAGGAGTCCTTGTCTTGATCGCCAAGTCTTGTGGAATCTTCCTTGTATGCGGCAACTGTCCGGACTGGCCCATGAGTATACGGCCATGGGGGTCCTCGGCCCAATCCAACTGATCGGGAGACGACGTGGTGAGTACCCCCTAGTCCAGGACACCGTCACCCCCCTTGAGCCGTCCACCTCTTCCCTCTCCTCCTTTATATACGTGGCCAAGGGCACCCCATAGATACACAAGTTGATCTTTTAGCCGTGTGCGGTGCCCCCCTCCATAGTTACACACCTCGGTCATATCATCATAGTGCTTAGGTTAAGCCCTGCGCCGGTAACTTCATCATCACCGTAGCCACGCCATTGTGCGGATCAAACTCTCCCTCGTCCTCAACTAGATCAAGAGTACGAGGGACGTCATCGTGCTGAACGTGTGCTGAGCGTGGATGTGCCACACATTCGATACTTGGATCGGTTGGATCGCGAAGACGTTCGACTACATCAACCGCGTTAACTAACGCTTCCGCTTTTGGTCTACGAGGGTACGTGGACACACTCTCCCCTCTCGTTGCTATGCATCACCTAGATAGATCTTGCGTGATCGTAGGAATTGTTTTGAAATTACTGCGTTCCCCAACAACATGGCCATGAGACAAGGATTATGAGATAATCTGGTTTGTGGTTGGTATCACTAGAACAAGAAAGAGGTCGGGCTAGCACAAGGATGACAGTCTCGTCTTGAGACCGACAACATATATCATTAGGCAAAGGGAACATAAGTGTGACATGTTGTACAAGTTCACCTAACCAGCTTCATAATCTGCTTGGTGGTCGGCACGCCTTGCTAGAGGCCGCTACCAACCGTGCAGGTCGGAGGTGATCCGAACTGTGACCAAGCCAACTTGAACCTAAGGGGTCGCACGCTTAAAGGAAGGAACCTACGAGGTTAGTTCAGAGGACATTGGTTGGATGTGATCCGAGTTGGACTTGGAACGCGACCGAGTAGACTTTGGGCTTTAGGATCCGTGCAAGGCCCATGTGTTGAGCCCGCGACGGATGCCTATAAATAGGGGAGGTGCGGCACACTTTATTCAGTTGATCGCTTCAGCGCCATTGTTAGGGCTTTGCATGTGTTGCAACTAGCCACCTCCACTCGCTGCCGGTTGTGTGATCGGACCTAGCAGTCCGCCGAACAACGTTCCTCCTGCATGCGTGGATACCGTTAGAGGCCGTGCACTTGCGCCGCTCCGGCGAACCTGTTCACGGGATCCAATCGGCTACATGGGAGACCGGCAAGGAGGAGACGACTCCAGGAACGCGCTGCCTCAACTCTACTTCCATTGCACGGCAGTGCGTGTCAAGTGGTAACGATCTGTGGTCCATATCCCTTAGCATGTTCCTGGATGTTCTGCGCGTAGGAATTTTTAATTTGCAATCGATGCACCCTACCATAGAACCCAATAGTGGTATCAGAGCCTCTGCTATATGATTTGATTTAGATTGTATGCATATTAGATATCTGGAGGCGGTAGGTGAGATCTATTGTCGTTGATGAGATCGGCTATGTGCATGGTTGATGAGATCACACTACAAAAAAAATACACTTCCGTGATGATACGTGTTTATCACAGTAGGTCCCGTTTTTTGTCATGGCATTACATCCATGACGATTTTATGACAGAGTCAAGATAGTCATACATGTGCTGTCGCAGAAGTGTTCCTTGACATTACCAAAATTATCATCACGGAAGTGTCCACTTCCATGACGATAAATCGCGCGTCACAGAAGTGCTTTCGTCAAGGGTGACCGACACATGGCATCCACCGTAATGGAACGTCGTTAAGCTATCGGGTCGGGTTTTGGATCCGATAACCCGTTAATAGCCCCGACCAATGGGGATTTCCACGTGTAAAATCATCATTGGTTGGAGGAAACACGTGTCGGCTCATCATTGGGACATATGTCATCCACTCATTGGACGGAAGGCGTCTATGATACGTCAACACGTGGCATGGCCCAACAGAGGCCCATTCCTGTGAAAAGGCCGGCCCGTTTGACTTGGTCAAAAGGTGGCGGGCCGGCCCATGGAAAGCCTGTTAACGGCCTGTTCGCATACAGCCCATTTACAACCCGCTAACCCAAGGCCCGTTACGCCCTATCCGAATTAGGCCCAGTCGCTTCATCTGGTCCATCCAATATGATTCCAGCCCATTTTCACTTCTGGCGCATGTATGGCCCATGACGTCTTTCGGCCCATATGAGGCCCTGTGTAACTCTTGGCCTATTAATGGCCCGTGGTGAAACTGGCCCGTAATGAACAGTGTATCACTTTACACCCATTAATGGCCCGTGGTGAAACTGGCCCGTAATGAACAGTGTATCACTTTATACCCATTAACGGCCCGTTATTTCGTTGGGCCGTTTCCAGCCCATGTTATCTTTTGGCCTTCTCAGAGCCCATTTATTCTTGGGCTCATTCCAGCATTCGTTTACTTCCGGTCCGTTACTGTCATTTTCTGCTTGTGGGCCAAATTCAGCCTGTGGTTACTGTCGCCTCGTTTGTGGTCCGTTAATACGTTGGGTCGTTTTCATAGCATCATCAAATATGGCCTATTAACGATGGCCCGTTATGGTCGGCCCATGAACGGACGATTCCAACTCTAGCCCGTTTACGACCATAATGTGGTCTGTTTGGCCCATGTTTGGCCAATCGATCATACGGCCCGTATAACACCCATTGATGATACGGCCCGCAGAAGGCCCATTGTTTCTACGGCCCGTAGGAGGCCCGTTGTTTCTACGGCCCGTAGAAGGCCCACTGTTTCTACGGCCAGTAGGAGGCCCAGTGTCACTACAGTAAATATTAGCCCATGGTTATTGTGGCCTAGTTTTAAAAAATAGGTTATTGCAGCCACTAGCAAACCACGGAAAAAGAACTGCAATGACTATAAGCAAACAAATAAACAAGACAACAAGGAAATAAATAAGCAAGCAACTAACGCTAGGCTATCACGACTATTACACATATTACATCCAATGGGCATCAAAGTTCGCCACCAGTGCAAATATAGGGAACAAAGCAGCATAGCATATACACTGGTTGTCAAAGTTGGCGACCAGCGCAAATAAACGCCGCAGCAAAACAAATCCAGAACTGAAACCACTTCAGAAGATCTCAAGAAACAATATCCTGGGTACCCATAATGCTGGCAAGATGCTTAGCAAGCTTATTAACTTTCTCTTGTTTGGCGCTTAAATCCTCCAGCGCTTGCTGTTGCACCAGAAAATATGCATCTGAATTCTGCAGGGACTTCCTCAGTCCTTCAGCTTCCTATCGCAACACATCTGATCGATGTCTTTCAACTTGAAGTTGAGACTCAAGAAGACGAACTGATTCAGGCAGCGAGTTCGAAGAGCTTGTGCCAGCAGTAGTGGCCAGTAACTCGAACACTACATCAAGACACAACTTTTGGGTTCCCTCACTGTCGTCAAGATAGTTATTATCAGCTTTCTTGGAGACCAATAGGGATGTCTCACTATCTTGAACCTTATCTGCATTAGTTCCTTTACCATTGGATAACGCGGTACTGTTCTCCAATATTTTGTCCGCATTCTAAAAGAGAAACAAGAAGACACACCACATGTTTACCATGTTGTATATGAAACTCATTTTGGTAAACGAGTTCAGTAGTAAAGTGGACAGGATAACAACATGAAACAAACATATATCTATGTACCATGGTCACTTTATGGTCCATATCATTTTAGTTTTTGTTGCCAAATCAAGATAGAGACACAGTTCAAATAATATTTGTTCAAGACAATGCAGAATAGACAGAATATAAGTGTGGGTAACTATAGAGCAATAACAACACTTGTAATGTGCATGACATGAGAATATAACTGTTTATTCAATTGAAACTGAAATCAACATAGAGCAGGTTACAACAGCAAACCATTAAAGAAACAGGTTTAAAACATACCTGTTGCGCCATTGGAGTTTCAATTCCATCCTTCAAATTTGAAAATAGTTGGTATGAGTAAATACAGTAATGCAAGAGCAAAGGAGTATGAACCATAGCTACAGAACCTGACCTGAGAACAAATCTTCTTCTCCTTTAAGCATTGAGTTGGGATTCGGAGTGGTGGTCCTCGTGCTTTGGGCACTGCAGTTCCCTTACTAACTGCTCGTGTTTGGGTGCTCTGTGGTGGAGACGGTGTTGTGTCAACTGGAACTGGGTTACTATCTGCCGGGGTTGGGGTTAGAAGGGGTGTAGCTAGTTCTCTGTCCAAATGGGTAGGGGTACAATTTGCAAGAGTCTGGGTTATGGGTGGCGGATCTAGTCCTTGGGCAAGTACAGCTGTGGTTCTATCTGCATCAACTGGTAGGACTATCTTTTCTGAAGACCGTGTTGTTACTCCCTTAGATACTGCCATCACGCTCTCCAATTCAAATGGCTGATAAACAAGAAAAGTAATTGAAAGTATAGACATTGTATGATAGGCAGGTGCAATGGATAGTGGGGAATAAAAGAGGGCATGAAATAATTCATATTTATGTTGTCTAACCAAACAAGATAGCATGACACAATTTCACATATATGATGGCTAACTAAACAGGATAGCATGACACAATTTCACATTATGATGGCTAACTAAAAAAGATGGAAATACATAGTTCAAAATATGAGACTATGTAAACAGGATGACATGACATAACTATATAATGTGTTTATTAAATAGGTTGGCATGCCATAATTCACATACATTCACGGATAGAATGCCATAATTCAAAATATGATGACTGTAAACACTAAACAGGATGAGATGATATAACTATATGATGTCTTTATTAAATGGGTTGTCATGCCATAATTCAGATAGATGATGTGTATGTACTATGTAAACATCATGGCATGATATAATTCAAATATATGATTTATATAGTAAGCAAGTAAGCAGATGGCAATCCATGTATGATGTAAAAACTAAGCAATACAAGACAACATGCATGACATGGGTAATATAACCCTGCCAAGTTTGAGCATAGACCTCAGGGGGAAATAGGACTGGTCATCAGTCTCTGAATCCTCCTCCGAGGAGCTCTCTGTAACCAGCAAGATGTCTGCTTCAGCAGGTAGCATTGTCTACTCTGAATACCTTGTTTTCACTCCAGATACTTCCATCACCGCTTCAAAGGGCTGATGCACAGGAAGAGTAGTTGAATATACAAACATTGTCGACAAATGGAACACGTAATACAAAAAAATAATAGCATGATATAATTCACATACATGATGATTGGCTAAACAGCATGGCATTGCACAATTCACATATATAATGCCTTTGCAACAAGATAGCATTGTATAATTCACATATATAATGTCTTGCAACAAGATGGCAATGCATAATTCACATATATGGTAATTAGACACTGAACATGTGGCATTCACACAAAGCATGTCTAAACTAATCAAATGAATTAGCAATGCGAGACACCATACGCACGATATGAGCAACATAACACTGCCAAGTTAGAGCATACACCTCGGGGGGGGGGGGATAGGACTGGTCATTTGTCTCTGAATCCTCCTCTGAGGAGCTATCCATAACCAGCGAGATATGCGCTTCGTCGGATAGCATAGTCTGCTTTGAAGACCTTGTTTTCACTCCAGAATTTTCCATCACCATGTCAAATGGCTGATGCACACGAAGAGCAGTTGAATGTACTAACATTGTTGACAATGTAATATGTAACAAAAAAAGGATGGCCTGATATAATTTACATATAAGATGACTGGCTAAGCAGGATGGCATTGCAAAATTCACATATATGATGCCTGGCTAAACACGATGGCATTGCATAATTCACATAAACGATGAATAAACTAAATAGATGGCATTCGCACAAAGGATGTCTAAACTAAGCAGATGGCATATTTGATGTATAAAGTAAGCAATGCAAGACACCATATGCATGATATAACCAACATCAGCATGCCAAGTTAGAGCGAAGACCTCAGGGGGTAAATAGGAGTTGTCTTCTCCTTATGAATCCCCCTCAGAATAGATATCTTCCTCTCGATTACAATCCGAAATGCGTGGAGGGGGGGCTTGCCTTTGCGCCTACCATGGAGCGACGTCTGCATGAAATTTTATTGCCACGCAAGGCTCGTCTCTTTTGCTCTACATGTTCAGTTCCATTGTTTACAATAACTGTCATGCATAGGAATAAAACATAGTGAGATTATGTAAGGAGTGCATGCAGAAATCCAGAGTGATGGTAGAAACCTGTGGATAGACCCAAAACCAATAATAGCAGGCAGATAATGGCTTCAGTTAAAAAATACAGATAATGGCTTCTTTACTGTTTGTTTCCCACCCAACATGAAACTCATAGTAGACACCGGAGATTAACCAGATAGTAGATAGATACTATTGACAGTGGCCCCGATATGTACCCCACAACCATTTAAAAACTCAAGTTTGACCATTAGTTTGGAGCTGACTCAGAGTCTAATCGGTGAACAGGACGATAAAGTAGCATGTAACATTAAGCAATGCATAACGTAAGAAGACACGAAAGAGTGCGACCTCTCTTGCGGACCCGTGTAGTCCTCGAGCTCATCTACTCGGTTGATGATGGCAATGCAGTTTTCATGGCTGCCAGTGGCAGGGAAGAAGATCTGAGGCGGCGAAAGACAGTCTGAAGGCCGGATCCCTGCTGTGCTGGACCCTTCTGTCGTTGGAGCAGCTGAGCTGGGGTGGACGACGGCGCAGCAGGAGCGGGACAAACCACACAAGGTTTTCTTTGGCAACTATCTGTATGAGAAGTAATTCTGTAAGGGCTCGTTTGAATTGGAGGATTCCAACTGTAGGGATAGGAAATAGACAGGAATAGGATAGGAATGCACGTGCAAAACAGAGAATTTAAAAACATAGGGTTTCTGCCAATCTGGGTGTTTGATTCACAACAATTGGAAGATCACATGATGCAAAGAAGCATGGTGAGATTAAGTCCAACCACAAGAAAATGTACGGTTATAATGCTATTATGCTACTATCTCTTAGTCTTGTGCTTCATGAATAGGAATTTGAAAAGGAGGACAAGTGAAAATTAAAATTCTACGTTTTTTCTTTCAAGGAGACACTAAAGGAACAAATCCGCGTGCTCAGTGGACAATATATATAACATGTAGAGTAAAAAAGAGATGCAACAAGTGTACAACCTCTTTGGCGAAGCCATGTCGATCTCAGCGTGATTGGGTTGGCCGGCGAGGATGCTCCGGATGACTTTGCTGTCGGAGGAGGGGAAGAAGATCTTAGGCATCTAGAGATGGAGCCCAAGGTACTGCTCCGCTGTGATGGAGGGTTTCGTCGTTGAAGCAGCTCCGGTGAGTTGTACGACGCCGAGGCTGAAGCAGGACAAGAGAGACAATGAACAACGTTAACCTGAGTGGAATTCTAATAGCATCTCCAATACATGACGTAAAATACATAACCACAAAGTGCTAGATGTAAAATACATCAGCCGCTCATCTCTGAACTTAACTGTCGAAACTGAACATAACTGTCGAAACTGAACTTAGCTGTCGAAACTGAACTTAACTGTCGAAACTGAATTTTTCTCTTGAAACTAAATTTTGCTGTCAAAACTGAACGCACTAGAAAGGTGAGGCTACACGTCGGTCGACTGACTTTTTCATCTCTGGTTAGTCGATTTTGCAGCCGTTGGATACAAAATCAAGGGCCTGCGGTTCATTTGCAACCTCCACCCCCCTGAGCCGCCAGCCACCACCAGCCAAACAGTAGCCCCCCGCCGCCCCCGGCCGGTGGTGCGCCACCCCGCCCTCCCCGAAAACACTCCCCACTGCCGGTCCGCCGTCGCCCCGGCCATCCCTCTAGGCCTCCCCCCGTGCCGAGCTTTTTCTCCGGCGATCCCCACACCACCGCCTCGCAAATGCCCCGCCACCGCTAGCGACCACCGCCCCCATCCTGAACCCTAAGATAGATAGTGGAGTACCTCTCTAGCGAGTCCCCCTCCCCGCTGCGACTGGTTCTTCCTTCTCCCCGGCGATCCCACCCCTTGAAAATCAACTGACCCAAAAGTCGATTTAGTCGACTGAAGTGTAGCCAAATCGGAGCAGCATCGCAAGTAAGAGCAAGAGCGAGAGCAGCAGCGCGAGCAAGAGCAAAAGCAAGAGCAGACCAGGCAGGGGACCGAGAGCAAGAGCAGAGCAGCAGCGCGGGCAAGAGCTAAAGCAGCAGCATCTCCTACTGATGTGGACGTCGCCGCCGAGGGAGCGACGTCGTGGAGGAAGTGGCCGCGACGCCGCCGTGGATGGAGCCGCGCCGTGTCGGCTCGGGACCGAGCGCCGGCAGCACCGTGAGATCGAATCAAGCAGAAAATGCGGTGATTAGTGTACAACCTCTTTGGTGACGCCGATTAGGCCGCAGCTTCATCCGAGGAAACGTTGATGATGATGCTCTTCCGATGGTGCAAGTGAAGACGATTGTGTGGGAATGGAGGTGGCGCGAAAGACGAGGGGAACATCGGGGCAGCTCCTTGGAGGTGGAGGACGGGGTGGCTGAACTGGCGGGACAATGATACCGACGAAGGACCCTCATCCGGTACGGTGGATGAGGGACGTCGAGGTGTTGCTCTGGACGACGTCGTCGGGGAAGAGGCTCCGACTGGGTGGCGGACGGAGCAGGGTGTGGGGTTTCGTCACGGGTTTTCGCAGCCTCGGTGTACGAATGGGTGGGCGGATGGGATGGCAATGGGGAGACATGTCTTAGAGACACGCTTGTCTGAAATGTGGGGTAAGTTACGACAGTACCCCCCACCGATTTGAGGCGGTTCTTTCGCTTCAGGGGTACCACGGGCATTTCACATGTCGGGATTTCACAGGAGGTGGGAGTTTTCGCGCGCGTTGTAATTTCGAAATAGCAAGGCGTGGGTTGAGATGGAGGGAGTTGTCGGAGCAGAACGAGACAAAGATATATCTTAAATATTTCGGGCTAACAAGGCGCAGGTTGAAATTTTCGGACAAGCCTAACGTGTACTGTACCAAATCAATGCGCACTACAAATGTCATTTAAAACTTTGAATTCATGTTATGTACAATTAAAATATTTCGCTACGTGTATAATGCATGCAACCTACTACTCAAATGAATGTTTTAGTGCATTCCAAACGTATATACTACCGCTTCAATATGAACTAAATTTGAATAAGATCTACAGTAATGATTGTTGTGAAGTCAAAGCATTTGAATTCGTTTCTCTATTTTAATAAGATCTACAATCATCATTATTGTCAAGTTAAACCATCGTTTGTGTATTATCTTCATAGCACACCACATGATTAGTCTCGAGTTACATATGAACTATGTGTACTATATGAACTCGAACTAGATTTTTTGAATCCACTTTATTTTGATTTCAAATCACATTACATTTCTAGCTCTAGCTAGATCTTCATAATCTAAACCATGTCTCATATGTATAATGTGTTTATCACATTATGTATGGTGCCCCGTCCCCTACGCCTACAAGTATTTAGATGCGAGTTGCAAACACCACACATTACCACAAATTCAAATAAAATGTGAGTATGTTCGATATATAGTATTGTTTAGATTGCTCGATATTTAGTTGTAAGCTGCAAACGCCACACATTATCACAAATTCAAATAAAATGTGAGATTGTTTGATGTATAGTATGGTTTAGATTGTTTGGCATTTAGCTGTGAGTTGCAAACTCCATGCATTATCACATTATGATATAACATGTGCACACAACGTGTATCACCGCTATATTCATGCATGCAATGTTTAAAACACTATGATCTCCTATTCAAATATATTAATCCGCTTTCATATCAAATTATGATATTTGTTAGTCTCTTACACCCACACAATCCTCTAACCTTTGTAGCTACCACTAACTTTCTCTCGTGCATGCACACGCCCTCCTCGCCCTCCCCCTCCCTCGGCATTCTATCCACCGGGCACATTTATTTTTTTCTTTAGGTCGTTCTCCCAGAGTCTCCACAACTCCTTTCCGACACACACCGATCGATAAACCTCTCCAGCGATGCCTGCCTACAACATACACACACACGTGTAAACTCTCGCCCCTCTTTTCATCGATCTCACAACCGCACACTCCTCCCCCTATCTAGCTAGTAGTTGGGCCTCTCACACCACCTCCTAGCTCCATTCTCTCTGTCTATCCGTCTCGCTGGGCCTTATTTGCCTCTAACAAATGGACGTACACCGACCGGTCTCTCGCTATACATATAGCTAGCTAGGTCTTTATAACTCGTTTTTACCCACACGTCGATCGATCTACCTCATTAGTTGTGTCTCTCCCTTCCTCCGACAAACAACAATTGATCTACCGATCTAGTTAGGGTTGCTTACCAAACACATGGTTCCCCTTCATCATCCATGGATGCGTCCCGACAGATCTATCACGCATAGGCACACACAGAAACACATCCCCACTCTTATTGATAACATTGTAGTTCCACCCTCAGTTTTTCTAGTAGGCCTCTCCCAACATCTCCGAGAAGCAACTCCATCACCCATCCAGCACTCTACCCCTCTCCCTTCCTCTCCCTCCCTCTCTCTCTCTCCTCTCTCTCTGTCCCTTCATATTTCCCGTCCTTCAGTTATGTATGGATGTCGACCGATCTCCCTCAAGACATAGCTGGGTCTCTCATAATCAACACATATACGAGTCGTTCTACCTCTATAGTTAGGCCTCTGCCTACCCCTCCCCCACCCCCTCCCCCCCCACACACACCGATACATCAAGCGCTCTAGTCATGTCTCCCTGCCACACACAAACTTGACATGTGCCCTCTAACGTTTCAGTAGGCCAGCTGCGCTATATCTTTGACTTGCACACACACACAATTTCGATGGCTCTCTTCATCGATCTCGCACCCACCCACTTGATCCTCTCTTCGACTCTAT
>NC_041385.1:595823617-595835539 GCF_002162155.2 Triticum dicoccoides | reverse complement strand
CACCCCAAAACAAAAAACATTCACGAACGCGGTTTGTATCTCTCACACACACCCACATAGGTGGGGGACATGCACAAAGAGAAGAGGTGCATGCACGATGCACGTACTCCCGTCTCTTTCCCAACCACACCCGCGCGGGTAAATGGTGGAGCTCATTTCTGTACGAAAAAGGCAGCCCACATGGTAATTTGGCACGTGTACTGGTTCTCCACTTGGTGGAGGAAGGATCGTCTACCACGAGTGAACAAACAAATTGCGACTTGACGCGTTATGTTAAATTAAAAAAAGAGGCAAACCATGTGGGGCCTACCTTAGAGGCAAGGCTCTATACACTGGAGTACTTTTGATGTGTCCCGTCAACGCGCAGAACGAGGAGAAGCTTGCTTAGTACGCCGTCTACCCCGCCCACGGGCGCGGTGGCTCGTAGGATGAGGTGAAGCTTGCTCCGCCTTACGCCCGCTCCCTCACCCATGCGCGCGGTGGCTCGCAGGACGAGGAGAAAAATTTACTACTCCCTCCGTTTACTCCTCGTCCCTACTACCTTGGTTATAGAGATTATATCATATTGTTTGGAATATATATGTCCTTTAGTAGATTTCAATATGAACTACTAGTACATACTCCAAACACTGATGTATATAGACATATTTTAGAGTGTAGATTCACTCATTTTGCTCCGTATGTACTACCTCTGTCCGGGTTTATTGGTCCCCATTGTATTTCGTGCCAAATTTTGACCATAGATTAAACTAAGAAAATGTTCACGCACGTCACCAAACATTATATTTTTGAAAATTATGTTCAAATACGAATCCAATGAGATAACTTTTCTTGACATGCATTAACATTTTGTTAGTTAAATCTTTAGTCAAAATTTGGCACAACCTATAAAAGGGACCTATAAACCAGGACGAAGGTAGTAGAACTCTCCCTCGCCCCTCGACCCTTGCCCACATGGTGGACGTGCAGCAATTTATTCGGTCTCATATAGCCAGAACGATATATACTGCACTACCATTATTGCTCGACTTCCCGAAGAGGCGAAGAGCCAATCGCAAGGTTAATATTTTGGAGATGCCAAGCGCAAGGTTATAGGACAACGAGTAGTAGGTGCCGCGTCATTTATAAATAAAGTTTTTTTCTTCAGTGGCACATACGCAATATGATAGGTTCATATGGAGAGAAAAGGAAACCGCTCCACTATATACATAGTCAGGACGGGCCAGCCCACACGGTTGCTTGCTGGGGTTGCTCTCTTCACACTCTCTCGCACAAAACGACTATGGCCACATCTCTAACATCCCGGCGGATCACATCCGCTTGGGGAAGGGGTGGATGCTTAGTGTAGATGCGGTGGCCGTCGCCGACGGCGAAAACCCACTGTCGGCACGTCCCAATCAGGGGTCCCCGCCGTTCTCTCTCACAAAGCCGGTGAGGTTGCCTTCGTCCCTTGCTCACTGCCACGACGTGGGCAATTGCCGCCTCCCGCCGCCCTCCTCAAGGTTAAGCGACGTCCCTCAGGTACAACTCCCTTTACAGCCAGCTTGTACCACTGCTCCAGCTGTCCACATCACTCCCTGTGGATATTTCTCTACTTCTTTGCCCCGCACATACCTGATACCTCTGCTGGCTTCTACGTACTGTATTTGTGATGAGTTTATGTCTCATCAACTAGTCCCAGTAATCTTATTCTAATCACGCTTCTTCAATTTCTTTGCCACAGGGATGCTCATCTCGATTTTGGTGAAACTGCACAAAATGATCCGATGGTCAAAAGGTTGCAAACTTCATTTATTAGGAAGCTCGAACGTTGCCAGCAAATTGAAGCCTGGTCAGGGTTCACGGTTCAAGGGCTAGGGACTGCATGGATCGTTTTATTCTTTAGCTGACTTTGTACCAAAATAAGTGTCAACTTTAGTAGTAGTACAACTTTGTACTAAAGTTTGCACAAAGTTGAGACACTTATTTTGGAACGAAGGGAGTACATATTTGCTATGATCTGTCAATCATTGAGATGCAATAGCATGCATGTTAGTCTCCTTTGTATTTGATGAAATGTTGCAACGGGCAACCTTGGACGCAAGATACATGTAATAGGAGCTGGAAGCTTCATGGCATTGTACAAATTTATTTCACTGATAAATTACGGTACATAGTACTATACTAGTACTTCCTCCATTCCTAAATATAAGTCTTTGTAGAGATTTCACCATGAACCACATGCGCATGTATATAGATGCATTTTAAGTATAGAGTCATTCATTTTGTTCCGTATGTAGTTCACCTAGTGGAATCTCTACAAAGACTTATCTACTAGTAATAACTAGCCCCCACTACTAGGAATTCTCTATCCTCTCCTTGAGCCACATCATCAAAATTGATGTAGCTTTTAGATGAAGTAAATCAGTCCATAATAGCCGTCTGATCTAGACGTTGAGAGGCTCCGCACTGAGCCACATGCAAGCATGATGAAATACCGTGGCACATGCAGGTGAGTGGGTTTTAAATCACATCAACATGTCTGCATGCAAGCATGCACCGGTAGCATGCATGTAAGTGAGCTTTTAAGTCCCATCAACATGTCAAAAAGAAAAATATAATCCCATTATGCAGTAGGAGTTGGCTGATATTTTTTCCTTACGTGGGATGATCTAAATGATGATGGGAGTTTATTTAGTTTGGCTACCACATTTTTCATGCGGTTACAGAGTTTTTTTAGTTCTATGAAATCGATAATTTTGCGTAGAGAGATATACCGCTGTTCCGCGGCAACGCGCGGGGACTTATCTAGTAATATTTAGGAACGGAGGGAGTACTATGTAAAGAGTTAGGTGTCGCACGGTGATAGTGTGAGGTGGGCCATGTAATCACTTAGCCTGCGTGTTTTCACATCTCTTGCACTCATCCGCTATAAGAATGGAGAAAATTGTAATCTAGTAGTAGTAGTACCTCCTTTCGCCGAAAGCGTGGGACATCCAGCAGTCCTACCATCTCAGTAATAAAGACCAATGAGCCGTCAAATCACATAGACCCAACAGTAAGTTAGACGGACGAAGCAAGCATCACTCTTGCGCTAGTGAGAGGTCGTGTCCACTCTGCACGGGCATGAATGCGGCACCGATTCTTTGGAGCGGCGCTGACCGTTTCGGGCGGGAAGCGCGCGCGGGCGATGGAGGGGCTTTGGGTGGGCCAGGCTGGTCAGGAGCGGGCGTGGCAGCTGTCCACATGTCCCTACCAGACGCACCTGGAAATGAGAGGATGCACTGACTCTCACGGATAAAATCATACACTACACACCATCTCTCTGTAGGAGTAGGTCGATCTGTCGCACTCTCTAACACACACATGTTGTTAAACACACACACGCACACGCACGCACCTTGGTCCCGTTGCACCTTCTAACGTGACTTATTACACCTAGACGGAGGGAGTAGTAAGTATACAAGATACGGTGGCACACTGACTTAAGTCGAATACAAGTGTCCAAAATTTGTGTGCATGTTATAATAAGGATTCACTTAAAATAGTACGTGAGCGAACAGAGGGATCAATTGGACAGTGTTCCCGAGCAGTAGCGAGATGTGTGAGGTAAGATACACTGTTGACGCTTTTAATTTTTCTTATTAATTTGTTTGTTTCACCCTCTGACCGGTGGGACCCAACATACTACGTGGAGAGAGGTAAGGTGACTAAGGCTGCATTATTTCTGTACCACTGTGGATAGTCTTACCACCAAAGCCACATGACACGATTATGATTGAAATCCCAATGACTCCCACACACACACACAAAAGAACACGGCATGCTTGTCACACGAATGCAGGAATGTATAAGAGGTTATTTTCCTCTCGTTGAACATAACGGGAGGGTTGTGTAGCTGGTTAGCCTGTTCGCTCATCAAACTTGAGGTCTCAGGTTCGATAACTACACTTGAGCATATTTTTTTCTAGGAGGATTCTGTGACTGGTCAAAATGTTTTCTAGGGTTTGCACGCTTCACACTCTCTCTCCAGTATATATATACACGCTGGAGCCTTAGCGCTTATAGTTGCTCTCTTCACACTCTCTCACCCTCTCCTGCTGGAGCCTCAACGCTTGTAGTTGCTCTCTTCACACTCTCTCACCCTCTCCAGATCTAAACAAGACTTTGTTGGCCTCTCTCTCCCCTCACTGTGCTCAAAGTGCCGGCAGGATCCGTCCACCGGGAAGGGAAGGAGGCTTAACGCTGTCGCCGTCGGTGAGGGAGGGAATCCACTACCGGTGCAGCTATTCACTTTCCACCCAGCGGCGGCGCGGGAGGGCCTCTGACCCCTTCTTCTTCACCGCCATCCCGTCGCCCACCGAACCACGCCCCAAGAACCTTAAGGTATATTTTACTTACTCCACATGCATTTCTCTAGCTGCATGTATACCATGAATCTAGGACGTGGTTCAAAGAGGAAAGGAGTGGGGGAAAGTAGTGGGAAAAGTTGTATATATCATGAATCTAGGACGTGGTTCAAAGAGGAAATGAAGGGGGAAAGTTGTATAACATGAATCTGGGACGTGGTTCAAAGAGGAAAGGAATGGGGGAAGTAGTGGGGAAGGTTGTATCGCATAAATCTAGGACATGGTTCAAAGAGGAAAGGAAGGGGTGAAAGTATTAGTTCAAAAGGGAAAGGAAGGGACAAGGCTGTAGAGTTTGAGCAGGACTAGATTTGCTGCGCTCACATAGGGAAAGGTGTCTAAAGATAACAAAACTGGGACCAACACAAATATGCTCCTTGGTTGTTTGTTCTTTAATGCAACAGACTCTGCATGACCATAGTACATCGGTAGATGCACATGGTGCTGGTGCGTCCACTATCCCGTGCAACTCATTAGCTGTTGTAATCTAAGGCCATGTTTGGTTAAAAACTCCCTAGTCCCTACCTGCTTGGTTCTAGGGACTAAACATGGACTAGAGGTTATTAAATGACATGCTAAAATACCATGTTACCCCTAGTAATGAACTAATAGAAACAAGGTGCGATGCGTGGCAGGGGCAACTGTTGGAAAAAGTCCCAAAAAGACTCCCTCGGGGTCTTCTTTCTTTAGTCCCAAATGCCCACTTTTAGTCCCTAAAAGTCCCTCCTGTTTGGTTTAGATGGGACTGACATGGAGTTTTTTAGTCCCTACACCAAAATGTCCCTGTAAACCAACACCCTCTAATAATGCCGCTGGAAAATTGATGCATGCCACAGTTAAAAGCAAATTACACGTTTAACAAATTTTATTGTTAATACAATCTCTATGTTAATATTAATCAGTGCCACCGTTTGAGAAATGCTACTATCTTGCTTTCTTTCCCATTTAGATAAGGTAGATGCTTCTTTTTGTTGGCTTCTGTGTCATCCACCGTTATTGACCACTAATTGTTTCCTTGGCACCTCTGTGTAAACATGGTTATCTACTTCACCTCGTTGCCATTGTGACCTTTTGTTGCACTGCACAAAACACTTTTGTTTTAAGAGTGTTTTGTGCAGTTCAACCAAAATGTCACACCGACAATGTTGCTTGATTGCTTGATCTTAGTGGAACTGCACAAGAAGAGATCTTACTTCCTATCCATTAAGGCGAATTTGGTTCAGATCTTCTTATTGTGAGTTGTTTGAATTCCGCATCATGAGAGGTCAGTACTAGCCTTCTTTCACATGATTCTGCACTGTGCTTTCATATGTTGTGCTACTTGTACGATAATGTTGCTTGATTTTGGTGAACTGCACAAATGGAGACAAGACTTCCAATCTGTATGTGCACCATAATATCCCGTTGAGGTAAGATAAGGATATTTCACAACTGCTGTCCTGTATTTTTCCACTTTCATCAGAAAATTAAGTTTAGTACTATACTTGTGCTCCCTAATTGACATACCAAATCTTACATTGAAGGCGAAGCTTGTCTGTTATTGAAACAAGTGATGAAGGGGAAGAACAAGTAGAAGAAAAACAAAAATCAACTCCCGGTGCTGTAATGAAGCACTGGAACTGTGACGACACAAGTAATGATATAGTTTTGCATCTTAATTTATTGCTATGGCTGGAACGAGCAATTGTTTTGCCACTGATTTGATGCCATACGTAACTATCTCTACTTGTGAAAACAGGGATCTTCTTTGAAGATACCATATGTTTTAGTGGAACTGCACAAGAAGATGTTGGAAACATTAAACTAATCAAGGAGTATATAGTAAGCATGGCCACCCCCGTAGATAGCAACAGATGGTTCTGGAGAAGTGCTTCATCTGTATGCTCTACACAATCAGCCTCCTGACAAAGGTTGGTACTCGCCCACTGATTTCATCCATATGATTGAGCTTTGTCATCTCTATTGGTGTTGTGCTACTGTTTAGACACTGTCATGAAAAAGTGGTATTGTCCTTGAGAAGTGCTTCATCTGTGCTGTTCTAAATATTTCCTTTACTTTTTTTCGAGAAAACAGGGATGCTAGCATTTAGTAGTCCTCTTGTCTTTGCACAACAGGATCATCTTCCTCTGAAGAAGAATATGGAGTACGTGACGTGACTAGTTCCGATTATGCCAGGATGAAGAAGCCCTGTCTATCTTCTCATCTGAAGGAGCAGTTGAAGGATGGTTTCATTACTCCCCAGACCAAACTAACTTCATCTCAGAAGGACTGACAAATATCCATTTTTTTGCTGTGATGCGCGAGTACAATGTTGTTCTAGGATTCTTTCTGGTGAGTTCCATTTTTTTCTAAAAGTGTGCTCTACATGGAGCATGTATGTCCCTGTTGAAATTGTCAATTCATAGTACAATTTGCTTTATACTAATCACTTTTTTGTATTTGTGGAAACAGGGTTGCTCAGCTTGATTTCAATGGGAACTGCACAAAATGTTCATGAATACATCGAATCATTCATTTCCACCACAAGAAAGGAGGTGCCCATAAGTTGAAGGTGTTGCAACATATAAGGGCGAAATCATACAAGCTACGCGCGAATTTGGTTGATTTTGGTGGAACTGCAAAAAAAGAACAGCTGGTTTATTTAGCACGAGGTGCCATGTCAATGTCCGAACTGATGGAAAACCCTTCCCATTACACAATCGTAGGCATTTGATATTTTGGAATGGGATAACCTTGTCAAATTTTGCTCATTGATTTTAGCAAGATATGCGTTTGCTATTTTCGAATGGGATGCCCTTTGCTGTCAGCAGCGTCGATCAATTTTTTTTATTCTTTAGCTATGAAGTAAATATTGCCTCTGACATGTGAGTCACTGAGAACCATAATCATCAATTGTTTTGAATGTTCTCTATGAATTGCCAGGCCTGTGTGTTTGATTGCAATGTACAGAAACGCTAAAAAGCTGCTCAAACTCTTTGTACTCCTATTCCTTTTTACTTTGCACATTGTGAAAGTGCATAATTTTTTGTATAAGATTGGTCAAAGTAGAGATACTTTGACTGCAGACAAAACTTGTATGCAGACTAGAAAGGACTGGAGGGACTACATGTGAAACTGCTACAAACGAGGTGATCACCCTTGGAATAATGCTAGTACGTATTGTTTTGCATGTTCATCCAATGCCAGTGATACAAGAATTCGAACTAATCGAAATAAATTCATTCATACACGGTCGGATTTCATATAAACATGCCGGATTTCATTACATTTCATACATTCTTCAACTAAAAAGGGGTGCGTTGGAGGTATAATTAATTAACCGAAGTTACCCACCTGTGTCCCGCTGAGCCGAACAGAAGCTTAAGTGACTTAACTGCAGGTGCAGTTGCATAACTGACATGTGGCCTGTTGGTCCCACGTGTCAGGCAGCCAACTGCACCAGCAGTTAAGTAGAAGCAGCGTTCTTCTCCAGCGCAGCTCTCCGACTCCACGTTGCCGCCAAGAAGCTAACCGGCTGTCAATGGTCAACCCGCCTAGCTTGGCTTCAACCGGAGGGTAGCAGCGGTGGCCTTACTTGGACTCGAGCGGTGGCGACCTACCGTGTTATAATCTTCCTCGTTTTCTATGTGGCGTGGCCTCGTTGGCAGCGGGGCGGAGCCTCGGCGGAGCCGGCGATGTCCTATGTCTCTTTGCTGGCGGGCGGTGCCTCAGCGGAGCGGTGGAAATCCTCCCCCACGTTGCCGGCAGGGTGGGGCCTCGGCTGAGCCGGCGATGTCCTCTGCCTCATTGTTGGCGGGGCGGGGCCTTGGCGGAGCCGGCGGTGTCCTCTGCCTCATTGTTGGCGCCGTGGGGCCTCGGCGGAGCCGGCGGTGTCCTCTGCCTCATTGTTGGCGCCGCAGGGTCTCGGCGGAGCAGGGCCTCGTCGACGCCAGCGGAGCGGGGACTTGTCGGAGCCGGCATTGTCCTCTGCCTCGTCCTCGGTCTCGCCAAACAGCGCCTCGCCCGCTTCATCCGCCTGCAGGTGCTCCTGGAGGAGATGGTGGTTGTAGGCAGCGTCGGTCTGCGCCTCCCGGAACTGCTCCTCATGCATCCGCCTCACCCTATCCATATATTGGGCGCGGGCCTTGCCGACGGTCATGGTGCAATGCACCGACAAGGATGGCGCGGAGGAGGGGGTTGGCGCCGGATCGTCGACTACCATGTTCTCCATTGGGACGTCGTCGTCCTCCGGCTGCCTGCCGGCCAGCCGGTCGGCAGCAATGGCTGCCATCTCCTTGTGGTTCATCATCTGCCCGTCCCAAAGAGCGCTGGAGCGCGAGGAAGCCATGGTGGGCAGTAGTGGTGTGGACAGGAGAAAGGGAACGGATGCGGATGACTGCGGCTATGTCCGGCGCAACAGTTTATATAGCAATGGTGGGCGGGCGGAGGGACGGACGTGTGGCGCCGGAGTAGCCGGCTCGGTAACCGCGTATCATTAATGTGTGTGGCAGATGGATGGACGAACGGCACTTGTGTCGTTTGAAGGCGGAGCAATCGCCTGCATCGGGAAGTGGCACGACCGGCGCTGACTGTTTCGGGCGGAAAGCGCGCACGGGCGAGGAGATGACTTTACTTGGAGAGGATGACAATGGGGACCCACCAGGTCCATAGCCTCACGTACGCAAGTGCCTCCTTATTATATATATATACATAAAACTATAATTTATTTTGCTTCTCCTGGTTTTCGGACATCACAGTCCCACACCATTGTCAACCTATGTACCCCGTCCTTTCCTGTTTATAGGGCTTATCTCAAAATTTTAGTTTTTCCATTTTATACGGCTCAATTTGGTTGTTTTCCATCACATGTTCAGATTCCAAGGTGCATTAAATCATTGCATGCAAGTATTAAGAGAAAATTGACCAATGCATGTACTTTATGCATGCATGCATTGCAATTAATGCATTGATTTGAGGATATCAAGAGCATTAATTAGGTGCTTTTGCAAAACTACAAAGAGTATTCCACCACTCGCCATCTACCTTGATTGGTGAGATTTTTGAATTGAGCATTATAAACCAAAAAGGAGGGAGTAGTCAATAAATGAGAGAATTGCACAAGAAGCGGCCAACAGCTGGGACCAAGCAGCTCGAGCAGTATTTGTGTTTTTGAGCTGTGAGCACTGCAGAGTTTTTCGATGTTTACCCCAGATATTAATTTTTCTCCTCTGAACAACTCAAGCTGAAAATGGCTAGCCCAGCTATAATTTTTTTTAGGAATACCCAGGCAAGGTCAAGTTGTTATTCTCCGCCCCGCTGGGCTGCAAATCTTTCCTAGGAGGGATGCATTAGGCTTAATAAGAAAATGGGCTTGAAGAAATAATAAATGGGATGTAATTATAAAAACTGGGTAGTAACTATAAAAAAAATGCACCAAACAATGATTACTTTATAAAATATTATTATTGGATATTGAAAATTTTAATTTCATTAACTGTTGCAAGCGCAATGTTTCGTTGGATTTTTACGTAATATAAATTTATATTGAAATTGTATTTAATCTTACTAGAAATTTTGGGATAAAAATATTCGGATCCCATCAAAATGTGGGAAATTTTATTGAATTCTGTTTTGAACGGTTGGTTGAAATGGGTTGTACTTTTAACAAACTGTAAATGGGTTGTAGTAAATTCCATTATAATTCAAAAATGGGCTACACATTCTTACAAATCTCAAATGGGCTATAAGTTCTCTGCCACACACTTCTGGCCTTACTAAGTTGATGCGTCCCCTAAAAAAATAGAGTTGACGCATATGCAAGGCTTTGTCAACTTATAGTCAACACACGGTTCCTGCAGCAGTGGCCGTTGGATGTCCATCCAACGGATGTCTTACTTCTTCTTCAATCTCGGATATTCTAGCTTCACCCGCCCAAAAAATGATTCCTCCCCCTGACATCTGGGGCGCACCGTTTCGAAAGCTGACCTGTGGGCCTACTAAGTTGATGTACCAAGGGCTTTGTCAACTTAGTCAATATAAACAATTCTAGCTGCAGTGACCGTACGATGTCCATCCAACGGCCGTCGTGCTTCTTCAACCTCTGGTCTTCTTGCTCCAGCAACCCAAAGCAGCACCTGTCGTGCCGCCTGCTCCTGCCTCCCGTGGCCAGCTGTGCTGCCGCGGAGGCTTCACCGCCCCTTACTACTCCCACCGCTGGCCAGGCCATCCCTCCACTCACCCACACCCCCTGTTATTCTGCGGCGACGGCAGCGTAGCCAAACCAGTGAACCCTCGTACTCCTCTCCGCGTGTGCATCCACTGCCGCGCCTTCCCGGGCTCCGCGTCGTCCCCTTCCTAGGCCTCGCCGTCGTCCACCGCCGTGGTGCTCTCGGCGCGGCATGGTCAACGTGGTCAAGGAACGACTTCCATCGGGCGTGGACTGTATGTGGAGAGGCTGACAGCTGGGTCCACGACAGCCGCAAGGAAGGGCCTCCTTATTACGCAAAAATAATTATTCCTCCACCTGACAACGGGGACCCACCGGACTGGCCACCGTACTTCGCGAAAAAAATTCGCCCCTGACTGCCGGGACCCACGAGCTACATCTTCGCATGCAAGGAAGTGCGTCCGAAAAAACGATTCGCCCCCCTGACTGCTGGAACCCACCAGCTACATCTTCGCACGCAAGGAAGTGCGTCCGAAAAAAAACGATTTGCCCCCCGACTGCTGGGACCCACCAGCTACACCTTCGCACGCAAGGAAGTGCGTCCGGGCAAAAAAAATGATTCGCACCCTGACTGCTGGGACCCAACAGCTACACCTTCGCACGCAAGGAAGTGTGTCCGGAAAAAAAATGATTCGCCCCCCTAACTGCTGGGACCCACCAGCTACATCTTCGCAGGCAAGGAAGGGCCTGACAGTCGGGACCCACCTGGTCGAAGCGTACGTAGCGTTGTCATCCTGGTCGCGAACGTGTACGTACATACTGGTCGATGTAGAGGCACGCACGTGTCGTAGTAGAGGCGCACACATGTCGTAGTAGAGGCGCGCACGTAGCATGTACACGTACGTACAGTGACCAGGGTGCAAGAAAGAAAATACGGCCACGTATGTGTACATACGGGCAGGGTCTCGAACGCCTACTCGCGCATACGTACGGCGAGGGCTCGTGTTCATGGGGAGGCAACGGAATGCGTCGTGTTCATGGGGAGGCAACGGAATGCGTCATGTTCATCGGGAGGCAACGGAACACGTGGGAGCCAACCGTCTGGGTCAGGACAGAATGCGTGGTTGTGTTCATCGGGAGGGCTTGGACGGAACAGGCGATGGAAACGAGGCCTGGCGTACCGCAAAATGGAGGAAACTGACCTCCTACGGTCGAAACGGGGGTCCTATTGATCAGGAGGGGTGTGGCGTACCGCAAAATGGACGAAACGGACGTCCTACGGTCGAAACGGGGGTCCTGTCCATCGGGAGGGGTGTGGCGTACCGCAAAACGGACGAAACGGACCTCCTACGGTCAAAACAGGGGTCCTGTTGATCGGGAGGGGTGTGGCGT